>NW_027488373.1:4208988-4509630 GCF_051014445.1 Colletes latitarsis | reverse complement strand
AACCAAACCAGAAAAAACCCTGTATCTGTTCAACAAGTATGTGAAGAATGCGAAAGTATGAGTGTGATGAGTGAAAAACGCCGGCCTAACCTAGACCTAACATGCGTTATCCTGAAAAATATTGATCGAAAGCTGGTTTAATCGTCTGTTTCAGTGTGGTACCACATTACTATGTGATCCAAACCAGAAAATAACCCAGGATCTGTTCAACGAGTATGTGAAGTGTGCGAAAGTATGAGTCTGATGAGGGCAAATCCCAGACCTATCCCAGACCTAACATGCATTATCCTCTAAAATATTTATCAAGACCAGGTTTAATTGATTGTTTCAGTGTGGTCCCACATTACTACGTGACACAATCCAGAAACAGCCCAGGATCTAGCCATGAAGTATGAGAAATATGCGAAAGTATGAGCCTGATGAGGACAAATCCTAGACCTAACCCAAACCTAACATGCGTTATCCTCTAAAATATTTGTCAAGACCAGGTTTAATTGAATGTTTCAGTGTGGTACCACATTACTACGTGATCCAAACCAGTAAAAACCCAGGATCCGTTCAACAAGTACGTGGAGAATGCGAAAGTATGTGTTTGATGAGTGAAAATCCTCGGCCTAACCTAGACCTAACATGCGTTATCCTCAAAGATATTGATCGAAACCAGGTTTAATCGACTGTTTCAGTGTGGTACCACATTACTACGTGATCCAAACCAGTAAAAACCCAGGATCCGTTCAACAAGTATGTCAAGAATACGAAAGTATGTGTCTGATGAGTGAAAATCCCAGGGCTAACCTAGACCTAACAAGCGTTATCCTCTAAAATATTGATCCAAGCCAGGTTTAATGGACTGTTTCAGTGTGGGACCACTTTACTGCGTGATCCAAAGCAGAAAAAACCCTCGATCAGGTCAACATGTATGTTAAAACTGCGAAAGTATGACCCTGGTGTGGGCAAATCCCAGGCCTAACCTAGACCTAACACGCGTTGTCCTCTAAAATATTGATGGAAACCAGGTTTAATTGACTGTTTCAGTGTTGCACTTCATTACTACGTGATCCAAACCAGTAAAAACCCAGGAAGCGTTCAAGAAGTATGTGAAGAATGCGAAAGTATGAGTGTGATGAGTGAAAAACCCCGGCCTAACCTAGACCTAACATGCGTTATCCTCAAATATATTGATCGAAACCTGGTTTAATCGTCTGTTTCAGTGTGTTACCACATTACTATGTAATCCAAACCAGAAAATAACCCAGGATCTGTTCAACGAGTATGTGAAGAGTGCGAAAGTATGAGTCTGATGAGGGCAAATCCCAGACCTATCCGAGACCTAACATGCATTATCCTCTTAAATATTTACCAAGACCAGGTTTAATTGATTGTTTCAGTGTGGTCCCACATTACTACGTGACACAATCCAGAAACAGCCCAGGATCTAGCCATGAAGTATGAGAAATATGCGAAAGTATGAGCCTGATGAGGGCAAATCCTAGAACTAACCCAAACCTAACATGCGTTAACCTCTGAAATATTGATCGAAATCAGGTTTAATTGACTGTTTCAGCGTGGTACCACATTACTACGTGATACAATCCAGAAACAGCCCAGGGTCTAGCCATGAAGTATGAGAAATATGCGAAAGTATGAGCCTGATGAGGGCAAATCCAAGACCTAACCCAAACCTAACATGAGTTATCCTCTAAAATATTTATCAACACCAGGGTTAATTGAATGTTTCAGTGTGGTACCACATTACTACGTGAACCAAACCAGAAAAAACCCTGTATCTGTTCAACAAGTATGTGAAGAATGCGAAAGTATGAGTCTGATGAGTGAAAATCCCAGGGCTAACCTAGACCTAACAAGCGTTATCCTCTAAAATATTGATCCAAGCCAGGTTTAATGGACTGTTTCAGTGTGGGACCACTTTACTGCGTGATCCAAAGCAGAAAAAACCCTCGATCAGGTCAACATGTATGTTAAAACTGCGAAAGTATGACCCTGACGTGGGCAAATCCCAGGCCTAACCTAGACCTAACACGCGTTGTCCTCTAAAATATTGATGGAAACCAGGTTTAATTGACTGTTTCAGTGTTGCACTTCATTACTACGTGATCCAAACCAGTAAAAACCCAGGATGCGTTCAACAAGTATGTGAAGAATGCGAAAGTATGAGTGTGATGAGTGAAAAACCCCGGCCTAACCTAGACCTAACATGCGTTATCCTCAAATATATTGATCGAAACCTGGTTTAATCGTCTGTTTCAGTGTGTTACAACATTACTATGTAATCCAAACCAGAAAATAACCCAGGATCTGTTCAACGAGTATGTGAAGTGTGCGAAAGTATGAGTCTGACGATGGCAAATCCCAGACCTATCCCAGACCTAACATGCGTTATCCTCTAAAATATTTATCAAGACCAGGTTTAATTGAATGTTTCAGTGTGGTACCACATTACTACGTGATCCGAACCAGTAAAAACCCCGGATCCGTTCAACAAGTATGTGAAGAATGCGAAAGTATGAGTCTGATGAGTGATAATCCCCGGCCTAACCTAGACCTAACATGCGTTCTCCTAAAAAATATTGTTCGAAGCCAGGTTTAATCGACTGTTTCAGTGTGGTACCACACTACTACGTGACCCAAACCGGAAAAAACCCAGGATCTAGCCATCAAGTATGAGAAATATGCGAAAGTATGAGCCTGATGAGGGCGAATCCCAGACCTATCCCAGACCTAACTTGCGTTAACCTCTAAAATATTGATCGAAATCAGGTTTAATTGACTGTTTCAGCGTGGTACCACATTACTACGTGACACAATCCAGAAACAGCCCAGGATCTAGCCATGAAGTATGAGAAATATGCGAAAGTATGAGCCTGATGAGGACAAATCCTAGACCTAACCCAAACCTAACATGCGTTATCCTCTAAAATATTTGTCAAGACCAGGTTTAATTGAATGTTTCAGTGTGGTACCACATTACTACGTGATCCAAACCAGTAAAAACCCAGGATCCGTTCAACAAGTACGTGGAGAATGCGAAAGTATGTGTTTGATGAGTGAAAATCCTCGGCCTAACCTAGACCTAACATGCGTTATCCTCAAAGATATTGATCGAAACCAGGTTTAATCGACTGTTTCAGTGTGGTACCACATTACTACGTGATCCAAACCAGTAAAAACCCAGGATCCGTTCAACAAGTATGTGGAGAATGCGAAAGTATGAGTCTGATGAGTGAAAATCCTCGGCCTAACCTAGACCTAACATGCGTTGTCCTCTAAAATATTGATGGAAACCAGGTTTAATTGACTGTTTCAGTGTTGCTCTTCATTACTACGTGATCCAAACCAGTAGACACCCAGGATCCGTTCAACAAGTATGTCAAGAATACGAAAGTATGTGTCTGATGAGTGAAAATCCCAGGCCTAACCTAGACCTAACATGCGTTATCCTGATAAATATTGATCGAAACCTGGTTTAATCGACTGTTTCAGTGTGGTACCACATTACTACGTGACCCAAACCAGAAAAAACCCAGGATCTGTTCAACAAGTATGTGAAAAACGCGAAAGTATGAGCCTGATGAGGGCAAATCCCGGACCTATCCCAGACCTAACTTGCGTTATCCTCTAAAATATTCATCCAAAACAGGTTTAATGGACTGTTTCAGTGTGGTACCACACTACTACGTGATCCAAACCAGAAAAACCCCAGGATCTGTTCAACAAGTATGTGAAAAACGCGAAAGTATGATCCTGTTGAGGGCAAATCCCAGACCTATCCCAGACCTAACTTGCGTTGTCCTCTAAGATATTGATGGAAACCAGGTTTAATTGACTGTTCCATTGTTGTACTTTACTACGTGCATTACTACGTGATGCAATCCAGAAATAGCCCAGGACCTAGCCATCAAGTGTGAGAAATATGCGAAAGAATGAGCCTGATGAGAGCAAATCCTAGACCTAACCTAGAACTAACATGAATTATTCTCTAAAATATTGGACGAAACCAGGTTTAATTGACTGTTTCAGTGAGGTCCCACATTACTACGTGATCCAAACCAGAAAAAACCCAGGATCCGTTCAACAAGTATGTGAAGAATACGAATGTATGTGTCTGATGAGTGAAAATCCCAGGCCTAACCTAGACCTAACATGCGTTATCCTCAAAAATATTCATCGAAACCTGGTTTAATCGACTGTTTCAGTGTTGTACCACATTACTACGTGACCCAAACCAGAAAAAACCCAGGATCTGTCCAACAAGTATGTGAAGTGTGCGAAAGTGTGAGTCTGATGAGGGCAAATCCCAGACCTATCCCAGACCTAACTTGCGTTATCCTCTAAAATATTGATCGAAACCAGGTTTAATTGACTGTTTCAGTGTGGTACCACATTACTACGTGATCCAATCCAGAAATAGCCCACGATCTAGCCATGAAGTATGAGAAGCATGCGAAAGTATGAGCCTGACAAGGGCAAACCCTAGACCTAACCCAGACCTAACATGCGTTATCCTCTAAAATATTTATCATGACCAGGTTTAATTGAATGTTTCAGTGTGGCCCCACATTACAACGTGATCCAAACCAGAAAAAACCCAGGATCCGTTCAACAAGTATGTGAAGAATGCGAAAGTATGAGTCAGATGAGTGAAAATCCCATGCCTAACCTAGACCTAACATGCGTTATCCTCAAAATTATTGATCGAAACCTGGTTTAATTGACTGTTTCAGTGTGGTACCACATTACTACGTGACCCAAACCAGAAAAAACCCAGAATCTGTTCAACAAGTATGTGAAAAACGCGTAAGTATGAGCCTGATGAGGGCAAATCCCTGACCTATCCCAGACCAAACTTGCGTTATCCTCAGAAATATTGATTGAAACCTGGTTTAATCGACTGTTTCAGTGTGGTACCACATTACTACGTGATCCAATCCAGAAATAGCCGAGGATCTAGCCATGATGTATGAGAAATATGCGAAAGAATGAGCCTGATGAGAGCAAATCCCAGACCTAACCTAGAACTAACATGAATTATTCTCTAAAATATTGGACGAAACCATGTTTAATTGACTGTTTCAGTGAGGTCCCACATTACTACGTGATCCAAACCAGAAAAAACCCAGGATCCGTTCAACAAGTATGTGAAGAATGCGAAAGTATGAGTCAGATGAGTGAAAATCCCATGCCTAACCTAGACCTAACATGCGTTATCCTCAAAAATATTGATCGAAACCTGGTTTCATCGACAGTTTCAGTGTGGTACCACATTACTACGTGACCCAAACCAGAAAAAACCCAGGATCTGTTCAACAAGTATGTGAAGTGTGCGAAAGTATGAGTCTGATGAGGGCAAATCCCAGACCTATCCCAGACCTAACTTGCGTTATCCTCTAAAATATTGATCGAAACCAGGTTTAATCGACTGTTTCAGTGTGGTACCACATTGCTGCGTGATCCAAACCAGAAAAAACCCAGGATCAGTTCAACAAGTACGTGAAAAACGCGAAAGTATGAGCCTGATGAAGGCAAATCCCAGACCTAACCCAGACCTAACTTGCGTTATCCTCTAAAATATTGATCGAAACCAGGTTTAATTGACTGTTTCAGCGTGGTACCGCATTACTACGTGATACAATCCAGAAACAGCCCAGGATCTAGCCATGAAGTATGAGAAATATGCGAAAGTATGAGCCTGATGAGGGCAAATCCTAGACCTAACCCAAACCTAACATGCGTTATCCTCTAAAATATTTATCAAGACCAGGTTTAATTGAATGTTTCAGTGTGGTACCACATTACTACGTGAACCAAACCAGAAAAAACCCAGGAGTCGTTCAACAACTATGTGAAGAATGCGAAAGTATGAGTCTGATGAGTGAATATCCCCGGCCTAACCTAGACCTAACATGCGTTATCCCCAAAAATATTGATCGAAACCAGGTTTAATTGACTGTTTCAGTGTGGTACCACGCTACTACGTGACACTAACCGGAAAAAACCCAGGATCTGTTCAACAGGTATGTGAAAAACGCGAAAGTATGAACCTGATGAGGGCAAATCCCAGACCTATCCCAGACCTAACTTGCGTTATCCTCAAAAATATTGATCGAAACCTGCTTTAATCGACTGTTCAGTGTGGTACCACATTACTACGTGATCCAATCCAGAAATAGCCCCGGATCTAGCCATGAAGTATGAGAAATATGCGAAAGAATGAGCCTGATGAGAGCAAATCCCAGACCTAACCTTGACCTAACGTGAATTATTCTCTAAAACATTAATCGAAACCAGGTTGAATTGACTGTTTCAACGTGGTACCACATTACTACGTGATACAATCCAGAAACAGCCCAGGATCTAGCAATGAAGTATGAGAAATATGCGAAAGTATGAGCCTGATGAGGGCAAATCCTAGACCTAACCCAAACCTAACATGCGTTATCCTCTAAAATATTGATCCAAACCAGGTTTAATGGACTGCTTCAGTGTGGTACCACTTTACTACGTGATCCAAAGCAGAAAAAACCCTCGATCAGGCCAACATGTATGTTAGAACTGCGAAAGTATGACCCTGATGAGGGCAAATCCCAGGCCTAACCTAGACCTAACATGCGTTATCCTCTAAAATATTGATCCAAACCAGGTTAAATGGACTGTTTCAGTGTGGTACCACATTACTACGTGATCCAATCCAGAAAAAGCCCAGGATCTAGCCATCAAGTATGAGAAATATGCGAAAGAATGAGCCTGATGAGAGCAAATCCCAGACCTAACCTTGACCTAACGTGAATTATTCTCTAAAATATTGATCGAAACCAGGTTTAATGGACTGCTTCAGTGTGGTACCACTTTACTACGTGATCCAAAGCAGAAAAAACCCTCGATCAGGCCAACATGTATGTTAGACCTGCGAAAGTATGACACTGATGAGGGCAAATCCCAGGCCTATCCTAGACCTAACATGCGTTATCCTCTAAAATATTGATCCAAAGCAGGTTAAATGGACTGTTTCAGTGTGGTACCACATTACTACGTGATCCAATGCAGAAAAAGCCCTGGATCTAGCAATGAAGTATGAGAAATATGCGAAAGTATGAGCCTGATGAGGGCAAATCCTAGACCTAACCCAAACCTAACATGCGCTATCCTCTAAAATATTGATCCAAACCAGGTTTAATGGACTGCTTCAGTGTGGTACCACTTTACTACGTGATCCAAAGCAGAAAAAACCCTCGATCAGGCCAACATGTATGTTAAAACTGCGAAAGAATGAGCCTGATGAGAGCAAATCCCAGACCTAACCTAGACCTAACGTTAATTATTCTCTAAAATATTGATCGAAACCAGGTTCAATTGACTGTTTCAGCGTGGTACCACATTACTACGTGATCCAATCCAGAAATAGCCCAGGATCAGTTCAACAAGTATGTGAAGAACGCGGAAGTATGAGCCTGATGAGGGCGAATCCCAGACCTATCCCAGATCTAACTTGCGTTATCCTCTAAAATATTGATCGAAACCAGGTTTAATTGACTGTTTCAGCGTGGTACCACATTACTACGTGATACAGTCCAGAAACAGCCCAGGATCTAGCCATGAAGTATGAGAAATATGCGAAAGTATGAGCCTGATGAGGGCAAATCCTAGACCTAACCCAAACCTAACATGCGTTATCCTCTAAAATATTGATCCAAACCAGGTTTAATGGACTGCTTTAGTGTGGTACCACTTTACTACGTGATCCAAAGCAGAAAAAACCGTCGATCAGGCCAACATGTATGTTAAAACTGCGAAAGTATGACCCTGATGAGTGAAAATCCTCGGCCTAACCTAGACCTAACATGCGTTATCCTCAAAAATATTCATCGAAACCAGGTTTAATCGACTGTTTCAGTGTGGTACCACATTACTACGTGATCCAAACCAGAAAAAAACCCAGGATCTGTTCAACAAGTATGTGAAGTATGCGAAAGTATGAGTCTGATGAGGGCTAATCCCAGACCTATCCCAGACCTAACTTGCGTTATCCTGTAAAATAGTGATCGAAACCAGGCTAAGTGACTGTTTTAGTTGTGGTACCACTTTACTACGTGATCCAAAGCAGAAAAAACACTCGATCAGGTCAACATGCATGTTAAAACTGCGAAAGTATGACCCTGATGAGGGCAAATCCCAGGCCTAACCTAGGCCTAACATGCGTTATCCTCAAAAATATTGATCGAAACCTGGTTTAATCGACTGTTTCAGTGTGGTACCGCATTACTATGTGATCCAAACCAGAAAATAAACCAGGATCTGTTCAACGAGTATGTGAAGTGTGCGAAAGTATGAGTCTGATGAGGGCAAATCCCAGACCTATCCCAGACCTAACATGCACTATCCTCAAAAATATTAATCGAAACCAGGTTTAATCGACTGTTTCAGTGTGGTACCACACTACTACGTGACCCAAACCGGAAAAAACCCAGGATCTGTTCAACAAGTATGTGAAAAACGCGAAAGTATGAGCCTGATGAGGGCAAATCCCAGACCTATCCCAGACCTAACTTGCGTTATCCTCTAAAATATTGATCGAAATCAGATTTAATTGACTGTTTCAGCGTGGTACCACATTACTACGTGATACAATCCAGAAACAGCCCACGGTCTAGCCATGAAGTATGAGAAATATGCGAAAGTATGAGCCTGATGAGGGCAAATCCAAGACCTAACCCAAACCTAACATGAGTTATCCTCTAAAATATTTACCAATACCAGGTTTAATTGAATGTTTCAGTGTGGTACCACATTACTACGTGAACCAAACCAGAAAAAACCCTGTATCTGTTCAACAAGTATGTGAAGAATGCGAAAGTATGAGTGTGATGAGTGAAAAACGCCGGCCTAACCTAGACCAACCATGCGTTATCCTCAAAAATATTGATCGAAAGCTGGTTTAATCGACTGTTTCAGTGTGGTACCACACTACTACGTGACCCAAACCGGAAAAAACCCAGGATCTGTTCAACAAGTATGTGAAAAACGCGAAAGTATGAGCATCATGAGGGCAAATCCCAGACCTAACTTGCGTTATCCTCAAAAATATTGATAGAAACCTGGTTTAATCGACTGTTTCAGTGTGGTCCAACATTACTACGTGACACAATCCAGAAACAGCCCAGGATCTAGCCATGAAGTATGAGAAATATGCGAAAGTATGAGCCTGATGAGGGCAAATCCTAGACCTAACCCAAACCTAACATGCGTTATCCTCTAAAATATTTATCAAGACCAGGTTTAATTGAATGTTTCAGTGTGGTACCACATTACTACGTGAACCAAACCAGAAAAAACCCAGGAGCCGTTCAACAACTATGTGAAGAATGCGAAAGTATGAGTCTGATGAGTGAATATCCCCGGCCTAACCTAGACCTAACATGCGTTATCCCCAAAAATATTGATCGAAACCAGGTTTAATTGACTGTTTCAGTGTGGTACCACACTACTACGTGACACTAACCGGAAATAGCCCCGGATCTAGCCATGAAGTATGAGAAATATGCGAAAGTATGAGCCTGATGAGGGCAAATCCTAGACCTAACCCAAACCTAACATGCGTTATCCTCTAAAATATTGATCCAAACCAGGTTTAATGGACTGCTTCAGTGTGGTACCACTTTACTACGTGATCCAAAGCAGAAAAAACCCTCGATCAGGCCAACATGTATGTTAGAACTGCGAAAGTATGACCCTGATGAGGGCAAATCCCAGGCCTAACCTAGACCTAACATGCGTTATCCTCTAAAATATTGATCCAAACCAGGTTAAATGGACTGTTTCAGTGTGGTACCACATTACTACGTGATCCAATCCAGAAAAAGCCCAGGATCTAGCCATCAAGTATGAGAAATATGCGAAAGAATGAGCCTGATGAGAGCAAATCCCAGACCTAACCTTGACCTAACGTGAATTATTCTCTAAAATATTGATCGAAACCAGGTTTAATGGACTGCTTCAGTGTGGTACCACTTTACTACGTGATCCAAAGCAGAAAAAACCCTCGATCAGGCCAACATGTATGTTAAAACTGCGAAAGTATGACCCTGATGAGGGCAAATCCCAGGCCTAATCTAGACCTAACATGCGTTATCTTCTAAAATATTGAGCGAAACCAGGTTTAATTGACTGTTTCAGTGTGGTACCACATTACTACATGATCCAAACCAGTAAAAACCCAGGATCCGTTCAACAAGTATGTGAAGAATGCGAAAGTATGAGTCTGATGAGTGAAAATCCTCGGCCTAACCTAGACCTAACATGCGTTATCCTCAAAAATATTGATCGAAACCAGGTTTAATCGACTGTTTCAGTGTGGTACCACATTACTGCGTGATCCAAACCAGAAAAAAACCCAGGATCTGTTCAACAAGTATGTGAAGTATGCGAAAGTATGAGTCTGATGAGGGCAAATCCCAGACCTAAACTAGACATAACTTTCGTTATCCTCTAAACTATTGATCGAAACCAGGTTTAATTGACTGTTTTAGTGTGGTACCACTTTACTACGTGATCCAAAGCAGAAAAAACACTCGATCAGGTCAACATGCATGTTAAAACTGCGAAAGTATGAGCCTGATGAAGGCAAATCTCAGACCTATCCCAGACCTAACATGCGTTATCCTCAAAAATATTAATCGAAACCAGGCTTAATCGACTGTTTCAGTACGGTACCACATTACCACGTGATCCAAACCAGAAAAAAACCCAGGATCTTGTCAACGAGTATGTGAAGTGCGCGAAAGTATCAGTCTGATGAGGGCTAATCCCAGACCTATCCCAGACCTAACTTGCGTTATCCTCTAAAATAGTGATCGAAACCAGGTTTAATTGACTGTTTTAGTTGTGGTACCACTTTACTACGTGATCCAAAGCAGAAAAAACCCTCGATCAGGTCAACATGCATGTTAAAACTGCGAAAGTATGACCCTGATGAGGGCGTATCCCAGACCTATCCCAGACCTAACTTGCGTTATCCTCCAAAAAAAATTGATGGAAACCAGGTTAAATTGACTGTTTCAGTGTTGTACTTCATTACTACGTGATGCAATCCAGAAAAAGCCCAGGATCTAGCCATCAAGTATGAGAAATATGCGAAAGAATGAGCCTGATGAGAGCAAATCCCAGACCTAACCTAGACCTAACATGAAATATTCTCCAAAACATTGATCGAAACCAGGTTTAATTGACTGTTTCAGTGTGGTCCCACATTACTACGTGATCCAAATCAGAAAAAAACCCAGGATCCGTTCAACAAGTATGTGAAGAATGCGAAAGTATGTGTCTGATGAGTGAAAATCCCAGGCCTATCCTAGACTTAACATGCGTTATCCTCAAAAATATTGATCGAAACCTGGTTTAATCGACTGTTTCAGTGTGGTACCACATTACTACGTGACCCAAACCAGAAAAAACCCAGGATCTGATCAACAAGTATGTGAAAAACGCGAAAGTATGAGCCTGATGAGGGCAAATCCCAGACCTATCCCAGACCTAACTTGCGTTATCCTCTAAAATATTGATCGAAACCAGGTTTAATTGACTGTTTCAGTGTGGTACCACATTACTACGTGATGCAATCCAGAAATAGCCCAGGATCTAGCCATGAAGTATGAGAAATATGCGACAGTATCAGTCTGACGAGGTCAAATCCTAGACCTATCCCAGACCTAACATGCGTTATCCTCAAAACTATTGATCGAAACCAGGTTTAATCGACTGTTTCAGTGTGGTACCACATTACTACGTGACCCAAACCAGAAAAAACCCAGGATCTGATCAACAAGTATGTGAAAAACGCGAAAGTATGAGCCTGATGAGGGCTAATCCCAGACCTATCCCAGACCTAACTTGCGTTATCCTGTAAAATAGTGATCGAAACCAGGCTAAGTGACTGTTTTAGTTGTGGTACCACTTTACTACGTGAACCAAAGCAGAAAAAACACTCGATCAGGTCAACATGCATGTTAAAACTGCGAAAGTATGACCCTGATGAGGGCAAATCCCAGGCCTAACCTAGGCCTAACATGCGTTATCCTCAAAAATATTGATCGAAACCTGGTTTAATCGACTGTTTCAGTGTGGTACCGCATTACTATGTGATCCAAACCAGAAAATAAACCAGGATCTGTTCAACGAGTATGTGAAGTGTGCGAAAGTATGAGTCTGATGAGGGCAAATCCCAGACCTATCCCAGACCTAACATGCATTATCCTCAAAAATATTAATCGAAACCAGGTTTAATCGACTGTTTCAGTGTGGTACCACACTACTACGTGACCCAAACCGGAAAAAACCCAGGATCTGTTCAACAAGTATGTGAAAAACGCGAAAGTATGAGCCTGATGAGGGCAAATCCCAGACCTATCCCAGACCTAACTTGCGTTATCCTCTAAAATATTGATCGAAATCAGATTTAATTGACTGTTTCAGCGTGGTACCACATTACTACGTGATACAATCCAGAAACAGCCCAGGGTCTAGCCATGAAGTATGAGAAATATGCGAAAGTATGAGCCTGATGAGGGCAAATCCAAGACCTAACCCAAACCTAACATGAGTTATCCTCTAAAATATTTACCAATACCAGGTTTAATTGAATGTTTCAGTGTGGTACCACATTACTACGTGAACCAAACCAGAAAAAACCCTGTATCTGTTCAACAAGTATGTGAAGAATGCGAAAGTATGAGTGTGATGAGTGAAAAACGCCGGCCTAACCTAGACCAACCATGCGTTATCCTCAAAAATATTGATCGAAAGCTGGTTTAATCGACTGTTTCAGTGTGGTACCACACTACTACGTGACCCAAACCGGAAAAAACCCAGGATCTGTTCAACAAGTATGTGAAAAACGCGAAAGTATGAGCATCATGAGGGCAAATCCCAGACCTAACTTGCGTTATCCTCAAAAATATTGATAGAAACCTGGTTTAATTGACTGTTTCAGTGTGGTACCACATTACTACGTGATGCAATCCAGAAATAGCCCAGGATCTAGCCATGAAGTATGAGAAATATGCGACAGTATCAGTCTGACGAGGTCAAATCCTAGACCTATCCCAGACCTAACATGCGTTATCCTCAAAACTATTGATCGAAACCAGGTTTAATCGACTGTTTCAGTGTGGTACCACATTACTACGTGACCCAAACCAGAAAAAACCCAGGATCTGATCAACAAGTATGTGAAAAACGCGAAAGTATGAGCCTGATGAGGGCTAATCCCAGACCTATCCCAGACCTAACTTGCGTTATCCTGTAAAATAGTGATCGAAACCAGGCTAAGTGACTGTTTTAGTTGTGGTACCACTTTACTACGTGAACCAAAGCAGAAAAAACACTCGATCAGGTCAACATGCATGTTAAAACTGCGAAAGTATGACCCTGATGAGGGCAAATCCCAGGCCTAACCTAGGCCTAACATGCGTTATCCTCAAAAATATTGATCGAAACCTGGTTTAATCGACTGTTTCAGTGTGGTACCGCATTACTATGTGATCCAAACCAGAAAATAAACCAGGATCTGTTCAACGAGTATGTGAAGTGTGCGAAAGTATGAGTCTGATGAGGGCAAATCCCAGACCTATCCCAGACCTAACATGCATTATCCTCAAAAATATTAATCGAAACCAGGTTTAATCGACTGTTTCAGTGTGGTACCACACTACTACGTGACCCAAACCGGAAAAAACCCAGGATCTGTTCAACAAGTATGTGAAAAACGCGAAAGTATGAGCCTGATGAGGGCAAATCCCAGACCTATCCCAGACCTAACTTGCGTTATCCTCTAAAATATTGATCGAAATCAGATTTAATTGACTGTTTCAGCGTGGTACCACATTACTACGTGATACAATCCAGAAACAGCCCAGGGTCTAGCCATGAAGTATGAGAAATATGCGAAAGTATGAGCCTGATGAGGGCAAATCCAAGACCTAACCCAAACCTAACATGAGTTATCCTCTAAAATATTTACCAATACCAGGTTTAATTGAATGTTTCAGTGTGGTACCACATTACTACGTGAACCAAACCAGAAAAAACCCTGTATCTGTTCAACAAGTATGTGAAGAATGCGAAAGTATGAGTGTGATGAGTGAAAAACGCCGGCCTAACCTAGACCAACCATGCGTTATCCTCAAAAATATTGATCGAAAGCTGGTTTAATCGACTGTTTCAGTGTGGTACCACACTACTACGTGACCCAAACCGGAAAAAACCCAGGATCTGTTCAACAAGTATGTGAAAAACGCGAAAGTATGAGCATCATGAGGGCAAATCCCAGACCTAACTTGCGTTATCCTCAAAAATATTGATAGAAACCTGGTTTAATCGACTGTTTCAGTGTGGTCCCACATTACTACGTGACACAATCCAGAAACAGCCCAGGATCTAGCCATGAACTATGAGAAATATGCGAAAGTATGAGCCTGATGAGGGCAAATCCTAGACCTAACCCAAACCTAACATGCGTTATCCTCTAAAATATTTATCAAGACCAGGTTTAATTGAATGTTTCAGTGTGGTACCACATTACTACGTGAACCAAACCAGAAAAAACCCAGGAGCCGTTCAACAACTATGTGAAGAATGCGAAAGTATGAGTCTGATGAGTGAATATCCCCGGCCTAACCTAGACCTAACATGCGTTATCCCCAAAAATATTGATCGAAACCAGGTTTAATTGACTGTTTCAGTGTGGTACCACACTACTACGTGACACTAACCGGAAATAGCCCCGGATCTAGCCATGAAGTATGAGAAATATGCGAAAGTATGAGCCTGATTAAGGCAAATCCTAGACCTAACCCAAACCTAACATGCGTTATCCTCTAAAATATTGATCCAAACCAGGTTTAATGGACTGCTTCAGTGTGGTACCACTTTACTACGTGATCCAAAGCAGAAAAAACCCTCGATCAGGCCAACATGTATGTTAGAACTGCGAAAGTATGACCCTGATGAGGGCAAATCCCAGGCCTAACCTAGACCTAACATGCGTTATCCTCTAAAATATTGATCCAAACCAGGTTAAATGGACTGTTTCAGTGTGGTACCACATTACTACGTGATCCAATCCAGAAAAAGCCCAGGATCTAGCCATCAAGTATGAGAAATATGCGAAAGAATGAGCCTGGTGAGAGCAAATCCCAGACCTAACCTTGACCTAACGTGAATTATTCTCTAAAATATTGATCGAAACCAGGTTTAATGGACTGCTTCAGTGTGGTACCACTTTACTACGTGATCCAAAGCAGAAAAAACCCTCGATCAGGCCAACATGTATGTTAGAACTGCGAAAGTATGACCCTGATGAGGGCAAATCCCAGGCCTATCCTAGACCTAACATGCGTTATCCTCTAAAATATTCATCCAAACCAGGTTAAATGGACTGTTTCAGTGTGGTACCACATTACTACGTGATCCAATCCAGAAAAAGCCCAGGATCTAGCCATCAAGTATGAGAAATATGCGAAAGAATGAGCCTGATGAGAGCAAATCCCAGACCTAACCTTGACCTAACGTGAATTATTCTCTAAAATATTGATCGAAACCAGGTTCAATTGACTGTTTCAACGTGGTACCACATTACTACGTGATACAATCCAGAAACAGCCCAGGATCTAGCAATGAAGTATGAGAAATATGCGAAAGTATGAGCCTGATGAGGGCAAATCCTAGACCTAACCCAAACCTAACATGCGCTATCCTCTAAAATATTGATCCAAACCAGGTTTAATGGACTGCTTCAGTGTGGTACCACATTACTACGTGATCCAAAGCAGAAAAAACCCTCGATCAGGCCAACATGTATGTTAAAACTGCGAAAGAATGAGCCTGATGAGAGCAAATCCCAGACCTAACCTAGACCTAACGTGAATTATTCTCTAAAATATTGATCGAAACCAGGTTCAATTGACTGTTTCAGCGTGGTACCACATTACTACGTGATCCAATCCAGAAATAGCCCAGGATCAGTTCAACAAGTATGTGAAGAACGCGGAAGTATGAGCCTGATGAGGGCGAATCCCAGACCTATCCCAGACCTAACTTGCGTTATCCTCTAAAATATTGATCGAAACCAGGTTTAATTGACTGTTTCAGCGTGGTACCACATTACTACGTGATACAGTCCAGAAACAGCCCAGGATCTAGCCATGAAGTATGAGAAATATGCGAAAGTATGAGCCTGATGAGGGCAAATCCTAGACCTAACCCAAACCTAACATGCGTTATCCTCTAAAATATTGATCCAAACCAGGTTTAATGGACTGCTTCAGTGTGGTACCACTTTACTACGTGATCCAAAGCAGAAAAAACCCTCGATCAGGCCAACATGTATGTTAAAACTGCGAAAGTATGACCCTGATGAGGGCAAATCCCAGGCCTAATCTAGACCTAACATGCGTTATCTTCTAAAATATTGAGCGAAACCAGGTTTAATTGACTGTTTCAGTGTGGTACCACATTACTACATGATCCAAACCAGTAAAAACCCAGGATCCGTTCAACAAGTATGTGAAGAATGCGAAAGTATGAGTCTGATGAGTGAAAATCCTCGGCCTAACCTAGACCTAACATGCGTTATCCTCAAAAATATTGATCGAAACCAGGTTTAATCGACTGTTTCAGTGTGGTACCACATTACTACGTGATCCAAACCAGAAAAAAACCCAGGATCTGTTCAACAAGTATGTGAAGTATGCGAAAGTATGAGTCTGATGAGGGCAAATCCCAGACCTAAACTAGACATAACTTTCGTTATCCTCTAAACTATTGATCGAAACCAGGTTTAATTGACTGTTTTAGTGTGGTACCACTTTACTACGTGATCCAAAGCAGAAAAAACACTCGATCAGGTCAACATGCATGTTAAAACTGCGAAAGTATGAGCCTGATGAGGGCAAATCTCAGACCTATCCCAGACCTAACATGCGTTATCCTCAAAAATATTAATCGAAACCAGGCTTAATCGACTGTTTCAGTACGGTACCACATTACCACGTGATCCAAACCAGAAAAAAACCCAGGATCTTGTCAACGAGTATGTGAAGTGCGCGAAAGTATGAGTCTGATGAGGGCTAATCCCAGACCTATCCCAGACCTAACTTGCGTTATCCTCTAAAATAGTGATCGAAACCAGGTTTAATTGACTGTTTTAGTTGTGGTACCACTTTACTACGTGATCCAAAGCAGAAAAAACCCTCGATCAGGTCAACATGCATGTTAAAACTGGGAAAGTATGACCCTGATGAGGGCGTATCCCAGACCTATCCCAGACCTAACTTGCGTTATCCTCCAAAAAAAATTGATGGAAACCAGGTTAAATTAACTGTTTCAGTGTTGTACTTCATTACTACGTGATGCAATCCAGAAAAAGCCCAGGATCTAGCCATCAAGTATGAGAAATATGCGAAAGAATGAGCCTGATGAGAGCAAATCCCAGACCTAACCTAGACCTAACATGAAATATTCTCCAAAACATTGATCGAAACCAGGTTTAATTGACTGTTTCAGTGTGGTCCCACATTACTACGTGATCCAAATCAGAAAAAAACCCAGGATCCGTTCAACAAGTATGTGAAGAATGCGAAAGTATGTGTCTGATGAGTGAAAATCCCAGGCCTATCCTAGACTTAACATGCGTTATCCTCAAAAATATTGATCGAAACCTGGTTTAATCGACTGTTTCAGTGTGGTACCACATTACTACGTGACCCAAACCAGAAAAAACCCAGGATCTGATCAACAAGTATGTGAAAAACGCGAAAGTATGAGCCTGATGAGGGCAAATCCCACACCTATCCCAGACCTAACTTGCGTTATCCTCTAAAATATTGATCGAAACCAGGTTTAATTGACTGTTTCAGTGTGGTACCACATTACTACGTGATCCAATCCAGAAATAGCCCAGGATCTAGCCATGAAGTATGAGAAATATGCGAAAGTATCAGTCTGACGAGGTCAAATCCTAGACCTATCCCAGACCTAACATGCGTTATCCTCAAAACTATTGATCGAAACCAGGTTTAATCGACTGTTTCAGTGTGGTACCACACTACTACGTGACCCAAGCCGGAAAAAACCCAGGTTCTGTTCAACAAGTATGTGAAAAACGCGAAAGTATGAGTCTGATGAGGGCTAATCCCAGACCTATCCCAGACCTAACTTGCGTTATCCTGTAAAATAGTGATCGAAACCAGGCTAAGTGACTGTTTTAGTTGTGGTACCACTTTACTACGTGATCCAAAGCAGAAAAAACACTCGATCAGGTCAACATGCATGTTAAAACTGCGAAAGTATGACCCTGATGAGGGCAAATCCCAGGCCTAACCTAGGCCTAACATGCGTTATCCTCAAAAATATTGATCGAAACCTGGTTTAATCGACTGTTTCAGTGTGGTACCGCATTACTATGTGATCCAAACCAGAAAATAACCCAGGATCTGTTCAACGAGTATGTGAAGTGTGCGAAAGTATGAGTCTGATGAGGGCAAATCCCAGACCTATCCCAGACCTAACATGCATTATCCTCAAAAATATTAATCGAAACCAGGTTTAATCGACTGTTTCAGTGTGGTACCACACTACTACGTGACCCAAACCAGAAAAAACCCAGGATCTGTTAAACAAGTATGTGAAGTATGCGAAAGTATGAGTCTGATTAGGGCAAATCCCAGACCTAACCTTGACCTAACGTGAATTATTCTCTAAAATATTGATCGAAACCAGGTTTAATGGACTGCTTCAGTGTGGTACCACTTTACTACGTGATCCAAAGCAGAAAAAACCCTCGATCAGGCCAACATGTATGTTAGAACTGCGAAAGTATGACCCTGATGAGGGCAAATCCCAGGCCTATCCTAGACCTAACATGCGTTATCCTCTAAAATATTGATCCAAACCAGGTTAAATGGACTGTTTCAGTGTGGTACCACATTACTACGTGATCCAATCCAGAAAAAGCCCAGGATCTAGCCATCAAGTATGAGAAATATGCGAAAGAATGAGCCTGATGAGAGCAAATCCCAGACCTAACCTTGACCTAACGTGAATTATTCTCTAAAATATTGATCGAAACCAGGTTCAATTGACTGTTTCAACGTGGTACCACATTACTACGTGATACAATCCAGAAACAGCCCAGGATCTAGCAATGAAGTATGAGAAATATGCGAAAGTATGAGCCTGATGAGGGCAAATCCTAGACCTAACCCAAACCTAACATGCGTTATCCTCTAAAATATTGATCCAAACCAGGTTTAATGGACTGCTTCAGTGTGGTACCACTTTACTACGTGATCCAAAGCAGAAAAAACACTCGATCAGGTCAACATGCATGTTAAAACTGCGAAAGTATGAGCCTGATGAGGGCAAATCTCAGACCTATCCCAGACCTAACATGCGTTATCCTCAAAAATATTAATCGAAACCAGGCTTAATCGACTGTTTCAGTACGGTACCACATTACCACGTGATCCAAACCAGAAAAAAACCCAGGATCTTGTCAACGAGTATGTGAAGTGCGCGAAAGTATGAGTCTGATGAGGGCTAATCCCAGACCTATCCCAGACCTAACTTGCGTTATCCTCTAAAATAGTGATCGAAACCAGGTTTAATTGACTGTTTTAGTTGTGGTACCACTTTACTACGTGATCCAAAGCAGAAAAAACCCTCGATCAGGTCAACATGCATGTTAAAACTGCGAAAGTATGACCCTGATGAGGGCGTATCCCAGACCTATCCCAGACCTAACTTGCGTTATCCTCCAAAAAAAATTGATGGAAACCAGGTTAAATTGACTGTTTCAGTGTTGTACTTCATTACTACGTGATGCAATCCAGAAAAAGCCCAGGATCTAGCCATCAAGTATGAGAAATATGCGAAAGAATGAGCCTGATGAGAGCAAATCCCAGACCTAACCTAGACCTAACATGAAATATTCTCCAAAACATTGATCGAAACCAGGTTTAATTGACTGTTTCAGTGTGGTCCCACATTACTACGTGATCCAAATCAGAAAAAAACCCAGGATCCGTTCAACAAGTATGTGAAGAATGCGAAAGTATGTGTCTGATGAGTGAAAATCCCAGGCCTATCCTAGACTTAACATGCGTTATCCTCAAAAATATTGATCGAAACCTGGTTTAATCGACTGTTTCAGTGTGGTACCACATTACTACGTGACCCAAACCAGAAAAAACCCAGGATCTGATCAACAAGTATGTGAAAAACGCGAAAGTATGAGCCTGATGAGGGCAAATCCCAGACCTATCCCAGACCTAACTTGCGTTATCCTCTAAAATATTGATCGAAACCAGGTTTAATTGACTGTTTCAGTGTGGTACCACATTACTACGTGATCCAATCCAGAAATAGCCCAGGATCTAGCCATGAAGTATGAGAAATATGCGAAAGTATCAGTCTGACGAGGTCAAATCCTAGACCTATCCCAGACCTAACATGCGTTATCCTCAAAACTATTGATCGAAACCAGGTTTAATCGACTGTTTCAGTGTGGTACCACACTACTACGTGACCCAAGCCGGAAAAAACCCAGGTTCTGTTCAACAAGTATGTGAAAAACGCGAAAGTATGAGTCTGATGAGGGCTAATCCCAGACCTATCCCAGACCTAACTTGCGTTATCCTGTAAAATAGTGATCGAAACCAGGCTAAGTGACTGTTTTAGTTGTGGTACCACTTTACTACGTGATCCAAAGCAGAAAAAACACTCGATCAGGTCAACATGCATGTTAAAACTGCGAAAGTATGACCCTGATGAGGGCAAATCCCAGGCCTAACCTAGGCCTAACATGCGTTATCCTCAAAAATATTGATCGAAACCTGGTTTAATCGACTGTTTCAGTGTGGTACCGCATTACTATGTGATCCAAACCAGAAAATAACCCAGGATCTGTTCAACGAGTATGTGAAGTGTGCGAAAGTATGAGTCTGATGAGGGCAAATCCCAGACCTATCCCAGACCTAACATGCATTATCCTCAAAAATATTAATCGAAACCAGGTTTAATCGACTGTTTCAGTGTGGTACCACACTACTACGTGACCCAAACCAGAAAAAACCCAGGATCTGTTAAACAAGTATGTGAAGTATGCGAAAGTATGAGTCTGATTAGGGCAAATCCCAGACCTAAACTTGACATAACTTTCGTTAACCTCTAAAATATTGATCGAAACCAGGTTTAATTGACTGTTTCAGTGTTGTACTCCATTACTACGTGATGCAATCCAGAGAAAGCCCAGGATCCAGCCATGAAGTATGAGAAATATGCGAAAGTATGAGCCTGATGAGGGCAAATCCTAGACCTAACCCAGACCTAACATGCGTTATCCTCTAAAATATTTATCAAGATCAGGTTTAATTGATTGTTTCAGTGTGGTGCCTCATTACTACGTTATCCACACCAAAAAAAACCCAAGATCCGTTCAACAAGTATGTGAAGAATGCGAAAGTATGAGTCTGATGAGTGAAAATCCCAGGCCTAACCTAGATCTAACATGCGTTATCCTCAATAATATTGATGGAAACGAGGTTTAATTGACTGTTTCAGTGTGGCACCACATTACTACGTGATCCAATCCAGGAGTAGCCCAGGATCCAGCCATGAAGTATGAGAAATATGCGAAAGTATGAGCCTGATGAGGGCAACTCCTAGACCTAACCCAGACCTAGCATGCGTTATCCTCTAAAATATTGATCGAAACCAGGTTTAATCGACTGTTTCAGTGTGGTACCACTCTACTACGTGATCCAAACCAGAAAAAACCCAGGATCTGTTCAACAAGTATGTGAAAAACGCGAAAGTATGAGCCTGATGAGGGCAAATCCCAGACCTATCCCAGACCTAACTTGCGTTATCCTCTAAAATATTTATCAAGACCAGGATTAATTGATTGTTTCAGTGTGGTACCACATTACTACGTGATCCAATCCAGAAATAGCCCAGGATCCGTTCAACAAGTATGTGAAGAATGCGAAAGTATGAGTCTGATGTGTTAAAATCCCAGGCCTAACCTAGACCTAACATGCGTTATCCTCAAAAATATTGATCGAATCCTGGTTTAATCGACTGTTTCAGTGTGGTACCACATTACTATGCGATCCAAACCAGAAAATAACCCAGGATCTGTCAAACGAGTATGTGAAGTGTGCGAAAGTATGAGCCTGATGAAAGCAAATCCCAGACCTAACCTAGACCTAACATGAATTATTCTCTAAAATATTGATCGAAACCAGATTTAATTGACTGTTTCAGTGTGGTACCACATTACTACGTGATCCAAACCAGAAAAAGCCCAGGATCAGTTCAACAAGTATGTGAAAATCGCGAAAGTATGAGTCTGATGAGGGCGAATCCCAGACCTATGCCAGACCTAACTTGCGTTATCCTCTAAAATATTGATCGAAACCAGGTTTAATTGACTGTTTCAGCGTGGTACCACATTACTACGTGATACAATCCAGAAACAGCCCAGGATCCGTTCAACAAGTATGTGAAGTGTGCGAAAGTATGAGCCTGATGAGAGCTAATCCCAGACCTAACCTAGACCTAACATGAATTATTCTCTAAAATATTGATCGAAACCAGGTTTAATTGACTGTTTCAGTGTGGTCCCACATTACTACGTGATCCAAACCAGAAGAAACCCAGGATCCGTTCAACAAGTATGTGAAGAATGCGAAAGTATGAGTCTGATGAGTGAAAATCCCCGACCTCACCTAGACCTAACATGCGTTATCCTCTAAAATATTGATCCAAACCAGGTTTAATGGACTGTTTCAGTGTGGTACCACACTACTACGTGATCCAAACCAGAAAAAACCCAGGATCTAGCCATCAAGTATGAGAAATATGCGAAAGAATGAGCCTGATGAGAGCAAATCCCAGACCTAACCTAGACCTAACATGAATTATTCTCTAATATATTGATCGAAACCAGGTTTAGTTGACTGTTTCAGAGTGGTCCCACATTACTACGTGATCCAAACCAGAAAAAACCCAGGATCCGTACAACAAGTATGTGAAGAATGCGAAAGTATGACCCTGATGAGAACAAATCCCAGGCCTAACCTAGACCTAACATGCGTTGTCCTCTAAAATATTGATGGAAACCAGGTTTAATTGACTGTTTCAGTGTTGTACTTCATTACTACGTGATGCAATCCAGAGAAAGCCCAGGATCCAGCCATGAAGTATGAGAAATATGCGAAAGTATGAGCCTGATGAGGGCAAATCCTAGACCTAACCCAGACCTAACATGCGTTATCCTCTAAAATATTGATCGAAACCAGGTTTAATCGACTGTTTCAGTGTGGTACCACTCTACTAAGTGATCCAAACCAGAAAAAACCCAGGATCTGTTCAACAAGTATGTGAAAAACGCGAAAGTATGAGCCTGATGAGGGCAAATCCCAGACCTATCCCAGACCTAACTTGCGTTATCCTCTAAAATATTTATCAAGACCAGGATTAATTGATTGTTTCAGTGTGGTACCACATTACTACGTGATCCAATCCAGAAATAGCCCAGGATCCGTTCAACAAGTATGTGAAGAATGCGAAAGTATGAGCCTGATGAGGGCAACTCCTAGACCTAACCCAGACCTAACATGCGTTATCCTCTAAAATATTGATCGAAACCAGGTTTAATTGACTGTTTCTGTGTGGTACCACATTACTACGTGATACAATCCAGAAATAGCCCAGGATCTAGCCATGAAGTATGAGAAATATGCGAATGTATGAGCCTGACGAGGGCAAATCCTAGACCTAACCCAGACCTAACATGCGTTATCCTCTAAAATATTTATCAAGACCAGGATTAATTGATTGTTTCTGTGTGGTCCCACATTACTACGTGATCCAAACCAGAAAAAACCCAGGATCCGTTCAACAAGGATGAGAAGAATGCGAAAGTATGAGTCTGATGAGTGAAAATATCAGGCCTAACCTAGACCTAACATGCGTTATCCTCAAAAATATTGATCGAAACCTGGATTAATCGACTGTTTCAGTGTGGTACCACATTACTATGTGATCCAAACCAGAAAATAACCCAGGATCTGTTCAACGAGTATGTGAAAAACGCGAAAGTATGAGCCTGATGTGGGCAAATCCCAGACTTATTCCAGACCTAACTTGCGTTGTCCTCTAAGATATTGATGGAAACCAGGTTTAATTGACTGTTTCAGTGTTGTACTTCATTACTACGTGATGCAATCCAGAAAAAGCCCAGGATCCGTTCAACAAGTATGTGAAGAATGCGAAAGTATGAGTCTGATGAGTGAAAATCCCAGGGCTAACCTAGACCTAACATGCGTTATCCTCTAAAATATTGATGCAAACCAGGTTTAATGGACTGTTTCATTGTGGTGCCACACTACTACGTGATACAAACCAGAAAAAACCCAGGATCTGTTCAACAAGTATGTGAAAAACGCGAAAGTATGAGCCTGATGAGGGCTAATCCCAGACCTTTCCCAGACCTAACATGCGTTATCCTCTAAGATATTGATGGAAACCAGGTTTAATTGACTGTTTCAGTGTTGTACTTCATTACTACGTGATGCAATCCAGAAAAAGCCCAGGATCTAGCCATGAAGTATGAGAAATATGCGAAAGTATGAGCCTGATGAGGGCAAATCCTAGACCTAACCCAGACCTAACATGCGTTATCCTCTAAAATATTTATCAAGATCAGGTTTAATTGAATGTTTCAGTGTGGTACCACATTACTACGTGATGCAATCCAGAAAAAGCCCAGGATCTAGCCATCAAGTTTGAGAAATATGCGAAAGAATGAGCCTGATGAGGGCAAATCCTAGACCTAACCCAGTCCTAACATGCGTTATCCTCTAAAATATTGATCGCAAGCAGGTCTAATGGACTGTTTCAGTGTGGTACTTCATTACTACGTGATGCAATCCAGAAAAAGCCCAGGATCAAGCCATCAAGTATGAGAAATATGCGAAAGAATGAGCCTGATGAGAGCAAATCCCAGACCTAACCTAGACCTAACATGAATTATTCTCTAAAATATTGATCGAAACCAGGTTTAATTGACTGTTTCAGTGTGGTCCCACATTACTACGTGATCCAAACCAGAAAAAACCCAGGATCCGTTCAACAAGTATGTGAAGAATGCGAAAGTATGAGCCTGATGAGTGAAAATCCCAGGCCTAACCTAGACCTAACATGCGTTATCCTCAAAAATATTGATCGAAACCTGGTTTAATCGACTGTTTCAGTGTGGTACCACATTACTATGTGATCCAAACCAGAAAATAACCCAGGATCTGTTCAACGAGTATGTGAAGTGTGCGAAAGTATGAGTCTGATGAGGTCAAATCCCAGACCAATCCCAGACTTAACTTGCGTTATCCTCTAAAATATTGATCGAAACCAGGTTTCATCGACTGTTTCAGTGTGGTACCACATTACTACGTGATCCAAACCAGAAAAAACCCAGGATCTGTTCAACGAGTATGTGAAAAACGCGAAAGTATGAGCCTGTTGAGGGAAAATCCCAGACCTATCCCAGACCTAACTTGCGTTATCCTCTAAAATATTGATCGAAACCAGGTATAATTGACTGTTTCTGTGTGGTACCACATTACTACGTGATACAATCCAGAAATAGCCCAGGATCCGTTCAACAAGTATGTGAAGAATGCGAAAGTATGAGTCTGATGAGTGAAAATCCCCGACCTAACCTAGACCTAACATGCGTTATCCTCTAAAATATTTATCAAGACCAGGTTTAATTGAATGTTTCAGTCTGGTACCACATTACTACGTGATGCAATCCATAAAAAGCCCAGGATCTAGCCATCAAGTTTGAGAAATATGCGAAAGAATGAGCCTGATGTGGGCAAATCCTAGACCTAACCCAGTCCTAACATGCGTTATCCTCTAAAATATTGATCGCAAGCAGGTTTAATGGACTGTTTCAGTGTGGTACCACACTACTACGTGATCCAAACCAGAAAAAGCCCAGGATCTGTTCAACAAGTATGTGAAAAACGCGAAAGTATGAGTCTGATGAGGTCAAATCCCAGACCTATCCCAGACTTATGTTGCGTTATCCTCTAAAATACTGATCGAAACCAGGTTTAATCGACTGTTTCAGTGTGGTACCACATTACTACGTGATCCAAACCAGAAAAAACCCAGGATCCGTTCAACAAGTATGTGAAGAATGCGAAAGTATGAGTCTGATGAGTGAAAATCCCTGACCTAACCTAGACCTAACATGCGTTATCCTCTAAAATATTTATCAAGACCAGGTTTAATTGAATGTTTCAGTGTGGTACCACATTACTACGTGATGCAATCCAGAAAAAGCCCAGGAACTAGCCATCTAGTATGAGAAATATGCGAAAGTATGACCCTGATGAGAGCAAATCCCAGACCTAACCTAGACCTAACATGAATTATTCTCTAAAATATTGATCGAAACCAGGTTTAATTGACTGTTTCAGTGTGGTACCACATTACTACGTGATCCAAACCAGAAAAAACCCAGGATCTGTTCAACGAGTATGTGAAAAACGCGAAAGTATGAGCCTGTTGAGGGAAAATCCCAGACCTATCCCAGACCTAACTTGCGTTATCCTCTAAAATATTGATCGAAACCAGGTTTAATTGACTGTTTCTGTGTGGTACCACATTACTACGTGATGCAATCCAGAAAAAGCCCAGGATCTAGCCATCAACTTTGAGAAATATGCGAAAGAATGAGCCTGATGAGGGCAAATCCTAGACCTAACCCAGTCCTAACATGCGTTATCCTCTAAAATATTGATCGCTAGCAGGTTTAATGGACTGTTTCAGTGTGGTACCACACTACTACGTGATCCAAACCAGAAAAAACCCAGGATCTGTTCAACAAGTATGTGAAAAACGCGAAAGTATGAGTCTGATGAGGTCAAATCCCAGACCTATCCCAGACTTATGTTGCGTTATCCAATAAAATACTGATCGAAACCAGGTTTAATCGACTGTTTCAGTGTGGTACCACATTACTACGTGATCCAAACCAAAAAAAACCCAGGATCCGTTCAACAAGTATGTGAAGAATGCGAAAGTATGAGCCTGATGAGTGAAAATCCCCGACCTAACCTAGACCTAACATGCGTTATCCTCTAAAATATTGATCCAAACCAGGTTTAATTGAGTGTTTCAGTGTTGTACTTCATTACTACGTGATGCAATCAAGAAACAGCCCAGGAACTAGCCATCTAGTATGAGAAATATGCGAAAGTATGAGCCTGATGAGGGCAAATCCTAGACCTAACCCGGACCTAACATGAATTATTCTCTATAATATTGATCGCAACCAGGTTTAATTGACTGTTTCAGTGTTGTACTTCATTACTACGTGATGCAATCCAGAAAAAGCCCAGGATCTAGCCGTCAAGTATGAGAAATATGCGAAAGAATGAGCCTGATGAGAGCAAATCCCAGACCTAACCTAGACCTAACATGAATTATCCTCTAAAATGTTGGTCCAAACCAGGTTTAATGGACTGTTTCAGTGTGGTACCACACTACTACGTAATCCAAACCAGAAAAAACACAGGATCTGTTCAACAAGTATGTGAAAAACGCGGAAGTATGAGCCTGATGAGGGCAAATCCCAGACCTATCCCAGACCTAACATGCGTTATCCTCTAAAATATTTATCAAGACCAGGTTTAATTGATTGTTTCAGAGTGGTCCCACATTACTACGTGATCCAAACCAGAAAATAACCCAGGATCTGTTCAACGAGTATGTGAAGTGTGCGAAAGTATGAGTCTGATGAGGGCAAATCCCAGGCCTAACCTAGATCTAACATGCGTTATCCTCTAAAATATTTATCAAGACCAGGTTTAATTGACTGTTTCAGTGTGGTACCACATTACTACGTGATCCAAACCTGAAAAAACCCAGGATCTGTTCAACAAGTATGTGGAGAATGCGAGAGTATGTGTCTGATGAGGGCAAATCCCAGGCCTAACCTAGACCTAACATGCGTTATCCTCTAAAATATTTATCAAGACCAGGTTTAATTGATTGTTTCAGTGTGTTCCCACATTACTACGTGATCCAAACCAGAAAAAACCCTGTATCTGTTCAACAAGTATGTGAAGAATGCGAAAGTATGAGTCTGATGAGTGAAAATCCCAGGGCTAACCTAGACCTAAGAAGCGTTATCCTCTAAAATATTTATCAAGACCAGGTTTAATTGACTGTTTCAGCATGGTACCACATTACTACGTGATCCAAACCAGTAAAAACCCAGGATCCGTTCAACAAGTATGTGGAGAATGCGAAAGTATGAGCCTGATGAGAGCAAATCCTAGACCTAACCCAAACCTAACATGCGTTATCCCCTAAAATATTTATCAAGACCAGGTTTAATTGAATGTTTCAGTGTGGTACTACATTACTACGTGATCCAAACCAGTAAAAACCCAGGATCCGTTCAACAAGTATGTGGAGAATGCGAAAGTATGAGTCTGATGAGTGAAAATCCCCGGCCTAACCTAGACCTAACATGCGTTATGCTCAAAAATATTGTTCGAAACCAGGTTTAATCGACTGTTTCAGTGTGGTACCACATTACTACGTGATCCAAACCAGAAAAAAACCCAGGACCTGTTCAACAAGTATTTGAAGTATGCGAAAGTATGAGTCTGATGAGGGCAAATCCCAGGCCTAAACTGGACCTAACATGCGTTATCCTCAAAAACATTGATCAAAAGCTGGTTTAATCGACTGTTTCAGTGTGGTACCACATTACTATGTGATCCAAACCAGAACATAACCCAGGATCTGTTCAACGAGTATGTGAAGTGTGCGAAAGTATGAGTATGATTAGGGCAAATACCAGACATATCCCAGACCTAACATGCGTTATCCTCTAAAATGTTTATCAAGACCTGGTTTAATTGATTGTTTCAGTGTGGTCCCACATTACTACGTGATCCAAACCAGAAAAAACCCAGGATCCGTCCAACAAGTATGTGAAGAATGCGAAAGTATGAGTCTGATGAGTGAAAATCCCCGGCCTAACCTAGACCTAACATGCGTTATCCTCAAAAATATTGAGCGAAACCAGGTTTAATCGACTGTTTCTGTGTGGTACCACACTACTACGTGACCCAAACCGGAAAAAACCCAGGATCTGTTCAACAAGTATGTGAAAAACGCGAAAGTATGAGCCTGATGAGGGCAAATCCCAGACCTATCCCAGACCTAACTTGCGTTATCCTCAAAAATATTTATCAAGACCAGGTTTAATTCATTGTTTCAGTGTGGTCCCACATTACTACGTGATCCAAACCAGAAAAAACGCAGGATCCGCTCAACAAGTATGTGAAGAATGCGAAAGTATGAGTCTGATGAGTGAAATTCCCCGGCCTAACCTAGACCTAACATGCGTTATCCTCAAAAATATTGATCGAAACCAGGTTTATCGACTGTTTCGGTGTGGTACCACATTACTACGTGAAGCAAACCAGAAAAAACCCTGTATCTGTTCAACAAGTATGTGAAGAATGCGAAAGTATGAGTGTGATGAGTGAAAAACGCCGGCCTAACCTAGACCTAACATGCGTTATCCTCAAAAATATTGTTCGAAACCTGGTTTAATCGTCTGTTTCAGTGTGGTACCACACTACTACGTGATACAAACCAGAAACAGCCCAGGATCTAGCCATGAAGTATGAGAAATATGCGAAAGTATGAGCCTGATGAGGGCAAATCCTAGACCTAACCCAGACCTAACATGCGTTATCCTCTAAAATATTGATCGCAAGCAGGTTTTTTGGCCTGTTTCAGTGTGGTACCACACTACTACGTGATCCAAACCAGAAAAAACCCAGGATCTGTTCAACAAGTATGTGATAAACGCGAAAGTATGAGTCTGATGAGGTCAAATCCCAGACCTATCCCAGACTTATGTTGCGTTATCCTCTAAAATACTGATCGAAACCAGGTTTAATCGACTGTTTCAGTGTGGTACCACATTAATACGTGATCCAAACCAGAAAAAACCCAGGATCCGTTCAACAAGTATGTGAAGAATGCGAAAGTATGAGTCTGATGTGTGAAAATCCCAGGCCTAACCTAGACCTAACATGCGTTATCCTCAAAAATATTGATCGAATCCTGGTTTAATCCACTGTTTCAGAGTGGTACCACATTACTATGCGATCCAAACCAGAAAATAACCCAGGATCTGTCAAACGAGTATGTGAAGTGTGCGAAAGTATGAGCCTGATGAAAGCAAATCCCAGACCTAACCTAGACCTAACATGAATTATTCTCTAAAATATTGATCGAAACCAGGTTTAATTGACTGTTTCAGTGTGGTACCACATTACTACGTGATCCAAACCAGAAAAAGCCCAGGATCAGTTCAACAAGTATGTGAAAATCGCGAAAGTATGAGTCTGATGAGGGCGAATCCCAGACCTATGCCAGACCTAACTTGCGTTATCCTCTAAAATATTGATCGAAACCAGGTTTAATTGACTGTTTCAGCGTGGTACCACATTACTACGTGATACAATCCTGAAACAGCCCAGGATCTGTTCAACGAGTATGTGAAGTGTGCGAAGGTATGAGTCTGATGAGGGCAAATCCCAGACCTATCCCAGACCTAACATGCGTTATCCTCTAAAATATTGATCCAAACCAGGTTTAATGGACTGTTTCAGTGTGGTACCACACTACTACGTGATCCAAACCAGGAAAAACCCAGGATCCGTTCAACCAGTATGTGAAGAATGCGAAAGTATGAGTCTGATGAGTGAAAATCCCCGACCTCACCTAGACCTAACATGCGTTATCCTCTAAAATATTGATCCAAACCAGGTTTAATGAACTGTTTCGGTGTGGTACCACACTACTACGTGATCCAAACCAGAAAAAACCCAGGATCTAGCCATCAAGTATGATAAATATGCGAAAGAATGAGCCTGATGAGAGCAAATCCCAGACCTAACCTAGACCTAACATGAATTATTCTCTAATATATTGATCGAAACCAGGTTTAGTTGACTGTTTCAGAGTGGTCCCACATTACTACGTGATCCAAACCAGAAAAAACCCAGGATCTAGCCATCAAGTATGAGAAATATGCGAAAGAATGAGCCTGATGAGAGCAAATCCCAGACCTAACCTAGACCTAACATGAATTATTCACTAATATATTGATCGAAACCAGGTTTAGTTGACTGTTTCAGAGTGGTCCCACATTACTACGTGATCCAAACCAGAAAAAACCCAGGATCCGTTCAACAAGTATGTGAAGAATGCGAAAGTATGACCCTGATGAGAACAAATCCCAGGCCTAACCTAGACCTAACATGCGTTGTCCTCTAAAATATTGATGGAAACCAGGTTTAATTGACTGTTTCAGTGTTGTACTTCATTACTACGTGATGCAATCCAGAGAAAGCCCAGGATCCAGCCATGAAGTATGAGAAATATGCGAAAGTATGAGCCTGATGAGGGCAAATCCTAGACCTAACCCAGACCTAACATGCGTTATCCTCTAAAATATTTATCAAGATCAGGTTTAATTGATTGTTTCAGTGTGGTGCCTCATTACTACGTTATCCACACCAAAAAAAACCCAAGATCCGTTCAACAAGTATGTGAAGAATGCGAAAGTATGAGTCTGATGAGTGAAAATCCCAGGCCTAACCTAGATCTAACATGCGTTATCCTCAATAATATTGATGGAAACGAGGTTTAATTGACTGTTTCAGTGTGGCACCACATTACTACGTGATCCAATCCAGAAGTAGCCCAGGATCCAGCCATGAAGTATGAGAAATATGCGAAAGTATGAGCCTGATGAGGGCAACTCCTAGACCTAACCCAGACCTAGCATGCGTTATCCTCTAAAATATTGATCGAAACCAGGTTTAATCGACTGTTTCAGTGTGGTACCACTCTACTACGTGATCCAAACCAGAAAAAACCCAGGATCTGTTCAACAAGTATGTGAAAAACGCGAAAGTATGAGCCTGATGAGGGCAAATCCCAGACCTATCCCAGACCTAACTTGCGTTATCCTCTAAAATATTTATCAAGACCAGGATTAATTGATTGTTTCAGTGTGGTACCACATTACTACGTGATCCAATCCAGAAATAGCCCAGGATCCGTTCAACAAGTATGTGAAGAATGCGAAAGTATGAGTCTGATGTGTTAAAATCCCAGGCCTAACCTAGACCTAACATGCGTTATCCTCAAAAATATTGATCGAATCCTGGTTTAATCGACTGTTTCAGTGTGGTACCACATTACTATGCGATCCAAACCAGAAAATAACCCAGGATCTGTCAAACGAGTATGTGAAGTGTGCGAAAGTATGAGCCTGATGAAAGCAAATCCCAGACCTAACCTAGACCTAACATGAATTATTCTCTAAAATATTGATCCAAACCAGGTTTAATGGACTGTTTCAGTGTGGTACCACACTACTACGTGATCCAAACCAGAAAAAACCCAGGATCCGTTCAACAAGTATGTGAAGTGTGCGAAAGTATGAGCCCGATGAGAGCTAATCCCAGACCTAACCTAGACCTAACATGAATTATTCTCTAAAATATTGATCGAAACCAGGTTTAATTGACTGTTTCAGTGTGGTCCCACATTACTACGTGATCCAAACCAGAAGAAACCCAGGATCCGTTCAACAAGTATGTGAAGAATGCGAAAGTATGAGTCTGATGAGTGAAAATCCCCGACCTCACCTAGACCTAACATGCGTTATCCTCTAAAATATTGATCCAAACCAGGTTTAATGGACTGTTTCAGTGTGGTACCACACTACTACGTGATCCAAACCAGAAAAAACCCAGGATCTAGCCATCAAGTATGAGAAATATGCGAAAGAATGAGCCTGATGAGAGCAAATCCCAGACCTAACCTAGACCTAACATGAATTATTCTCTAATATATTGATCGAAACCAGGTTTAGTTGACTGTTTCAGAGTGGTCCCACATTACTACGTGATCCAAACCAGAAAAAACCCAGGATCCGTACAACAAGTATGTGAAGAATGCGAAAGTATGACCCTGATGAGAACAAATCCCAGGCCTAACCTAGACCTAACATGCGTTGTCCTCTAAAATATTTATCAAGACCAGGATTAATTGATTGTTTCAGTGTGGTACCACATTACTACGTGATCCAATCCAGAAATAGCCCAGGATCCGTTCAACAAGTATGTGAAGAATGCGAAAGTATGAGCCTGATGAGGGCAACTCCTAGACCTAACCCAGACCTAACATGCGTTATCCTCTAAAATATTGATCGAAACCAGGTTTAATCGACTGTTTCAGTGTGGTACCACTCTACTAAGTGATCCAAACCAGAAAAAACCCAGGATCTGTTCAACAAGTATGTGAAACACGCGAAAGTATGAGCCTGATGAGGGCAAATCCCAGACCTATCCCAGACCTAACTTGCGTTATCCTCTAAAATATTTATCAAGACCAGGATTAATTGATTGTTTCAGTGTGGTACCACATTACTACGTGATCCAATCCAGAAATAGCCCAGGATCCGTTCAACAAGTATGTGAAGAATGCGAAAGTATGAGCCTGATGAGGGCAACTCCTAGACCTAACCCAGACCTAACATGCGTTATCCTCTAAAATATTGATCGAAACCAGGTTTAATTGACTGTTTCTGTGTGGTACCACATTACTACGTGATACAATCCAGAAATAGCCCAGGATCTAGCCATGAAGTATGAGAAATATGCGAATGTATGAGCCTGACGAGGGCAAATCCTAGACCTAACCCAGACCTAACATGCGTTATCCTCTAAAATATTTATCAAGACCAGGATTAATTGATTGTTTCTGTGTGGTCCCACATTACTACGTGATCCAAACCAGAAAAAACCCAGGATCCGTTCAACAAGTATGAGAAGAATGCGAAAGTATGAGTCTGATGAGTGAAAATATCAGGCCTAACCTAGACCTAACATGCGTTATCCTCAAAAATATTGATCGAAACCTGGATTAATCGACTGTTTCAGTGTGGTACCACATTACTATGTGATCCAAACCAGAAAATAACCCAGGATCTGTTCAACGAGTATGTGAAAAACGCGAAAGTATGAGCCTGATGTGGGCAAATCCCAGACCTATTCCAGACCTAACTTGCGTTGTCCTCTAAGATATTGATGGAAACCAGGTTTAATTGACTGTTTCAGTGTTGTACTTCATTACTACGTGATGCAATCCAGAAAAAGCCCAGGATCCGTTCAACAAGTATGTGAAGAATGCGAAAGTATGAGTCTGATGAGTGAAAATCCCAGAGCTAACCTAGACCTAACATGCGTTATCCTCTAAAATATTGATGCAAACCAGGTTTAATGGACTGTTTCATTGTGGTGCCACACTACTACGTGATACAAACCAGAAAAAACCCAGGATCTGTTCAACAAGTATGTGAAAAACGCGAAAGAATGAGCCTGATGAGGGCAAATCCCAGACATATCCCAGACCTAACTTGCGTTGTCCTCTAAGATATTGATGGAAACCAGGTTTAATTGACTGTTTCCGTGTTGTACTTCATTACTACGTGATGCAATCCAGAAAAAGCCCAGGATCTAGCCATCAAGTATGAGAAATATGCGAAAGAATGAGCCTGATGAGAGCAAATCCCAGACCTAACCTAGACCTAACATGAATTATTCTCTAAAATATTGATCGAAACCAGGTTTAATTGACTGTTTCAGTGTGGTCCCTCATTACTACGTGATCCAAACCTGAAAAAACCCAGGATCCGTTCAACAAGTATGTGAAGAATGCGAAAGTATGAGCCTGATGAGTGAAAATCCCAGGCCTAACTTAGACCTAACATGCGTTATCCTCAAAAATATTGATCGAAACCTGGTTTAATCGATTGTTTCAGTGTGGTACCACATTACTATGTGATCCAAACCAGAAAATAACACAGGATCTGTTCAACGAGTATGTGAAGTGTGCGAAAGTATGAGTCTGATGAGGGCTAATCCCAGACCTATCCCAGACCTAACATGCGTTATCCTCTAAGATATTGATGGAAACCAGGTTTAATTGACTGTTTCAGTGTTGTACTTCATTACTACGTGATGCAATCCAGAAAAAGCCCAGGATCTAGCCATGAAGTATGAGAAATATGCGAAAGTATGAGCCTGATGAGGGCAAATCCTAGACCTAACCCAGACCTAACATGCGTTATCCTCTAAAATATTTATCAAGATCAGGTTTAATTGAATGTTTCAGTGTGGTACCACATTACTACGTGATGCAATCCAGAAAAAGCCCAGGATCTAGCCATCAAGTTTGAGAAATATGCGAAAGAATGAGCCTGATGAGGGCAAATCCTAGACCTAACCCAGTCCTAACATGCGTTATCCTCTAAAATATTGATCGCAAGCAGGTCTAATGGACTGTTTCAGTGTGGTACTTCATTACTACGTGATGCAATCCAGAAAAAGCCCAGGATCAAGCCATCAAGTATGAGAAATATGCGAAAGAATGAGCCTGATGAGAGCAAATCCCAGACCTAACCTAGACCAAACATGAATTATTCTCTAAAATATTGATCGAAACCAGGTTTAATTGACTGTTTCAGTGTGGTCCCACATTACTACGTGATCCAAACCAGAAAAAACCCAGGATCCGTTCAACAAGTATGTGAAGAATGCGAAAGTATGAGCCTGATGAGTGAAAATCCCAGGCCTAACCTAGACCTAACATGCGTTATCCTCAAAAATATTGATCGAAACCTGGTTTAATCGACTGTTTCAGTGTGGTACCACATTACTATGTGATCCAAACCAGAAAATAACCCAGGATCTGTTCAACGAGTATGTGAAGTGTGCGAAAGTATGAGTCTGATGAGGTCAAATCCCAGACCAATCCCAGACTTAACTTGCGTTATCCTCTAAAATATTGATCGAAACCAGGTTTCATCGACTGTTTCAGTGTGGTACCACATTACTACGTGATCCAAACCAGAAAAAACCCAGGATCTGTTCAACGAGTATGTGAAAAACGCGAAAGTATGAGCCTGTTGAGGGAAAATCCCAGACCTATCCCAGACCTAACTTGCGTTATCCTCTAAAATATTGATCGAAACCAGGTTTAATTGACTGTTTCTGTGTGGTACCACATTACTACGTGATACAATCCAGAAATAGCCCAGGATCCGTTCAACAAGTATGTGAAGAATGCGAAAGTATGAGTCTGATGAGTGAAAATCCCCGACCTAACCTAGACCTAACATGCGTTATCCTCTAAAATATTTATCAAGACCAGGTTTAATTGAATGTTTCAGTCTGGTACCACATTACTACGTGATGCAATCCATAAAAAGCCCAGGATCTAGCCATCAAGTTTGAGAAATATGCGAAAGAATGAGCCTGATGAGGGCAAATCCTAGACCTAACCCAGTCCTAACATGCGTTATCCTCTAAAATATTGATCGCAAGCAGGTTTAATGGACTGTTTCAGTGTGGTACCACACTACTACGTGATCCAAACCAGAAAAAACCCAGGATCTGTTCAACAAGTATGTGAAAAACGCGAAAGTATGAGTCTGATGAGGTCAAATCCCAGACCTATCCCAGACTTATGTTGCGTTATCCTCTAAAATACTGATCGAAACCAGGTTTAATCGACTGTTTCAGTGTGGTACCACAATACTACGTGATCCAAACCAGAAAAAACCCAGGATCCGTTCAACAAGTATGAGAAGAATGCGAAAGTATGAGTCTGATGAGTGAAAATCCCTGACCTAACCTAGACCTAACATGCGTTATCCTCTAAAATATTTATCAAGACCAGGTTTAATTGAATGTTTCAGTGTGGTACCACATTACTACGTGATGCAATCCAGAAAAAGCCCAGGAACTAGCCATCTAGTATGAGAAATATGCGAAAGTATGAGCCTGATGAGAGCAAATCCCAGACCTAACCTAGACCTAACATGAATTATTCTCTAAAATATTGATCGAAACCAGGTTTAATTGACTGTTTCAGTGTGGTACCACATTACTACGTGATCCAAACCAGAAAAAACCCAGGATCTGTTCAACGAGTATGTGAAAAACGCGAAAGTATGAGCCTGTTGAGGGAAAATCCCAGACCTATCCCAGACCTAACTTGCGTTATCCTCTAAAATATTGATCGAAACCAGGTATAATTGACTGTTTCTGTGTGGTACCACATTACTACGTGATACAATCCAGAAATAGCCCAGGATCCGTTCAACAAGTATGTGAAGAATGCGAAAGTATGAGTCTGATGAGTGAAAATCCCCGACCTAACCTAGACCTAACATGCGTTATCCTCTAAAATATTTATCAAGACCAGGTTTAATTGAAAGTTTCAGTGTGGTACCACATTACTACGTGATGCAATCCAGAAAAAGCCCAGGATCTAGCCATCAACTTTGAGAAATATGCGAAAGAATGAGCCTGATGAGGGCAAATCCTAGACCTAACCCAGTCCTAACATGCGTTATCCTCTAAAATATGGATCGCTAGCAGGTTTAATGGACTGTTTCAGTGTGGTACCACACTACTACGTGATCCAAACCAGAAAAAACCCAGGATCTGTTCAACAAGTATGTGAAAAACGCGAAAGTATGAGTCTGATGAGGTCAAATCCCAGACCTATCCCAGACTTATGTTGCGTTATCCTCTAAAATACTGATCGAAACCAGGTTTAATCGACTGTTTCAGTGTGGTACCACATTACTACGTGATCCAAACCAAAAAAAACCCAGGATCCGTTCAACAAGTATGTGAAGAATGCGAAAGTATGAGTCTGATGAGTGAAAATCCCCGACCTAACCTAGACCTAACATGCGTTATCCTCTAAAATATTGATCCAAACCAGGTTTAATTGAGTGTTTCAGTGTTGTACTTCATTACTACGTGATGCAATCAAGAAAAAGCCCAGGAACTAGCCATCTAGTATGAGAAATATGCGAAAGTATGAGCCTGATGAGAGCAAATCCCAGACCTAACCTAGACCTAACATGAATTATTCTCTAAAATATTGATCGAAACCAGGTTTAATTGACTGTTTCAGTGTGGTACCACATTACTACGTGATCCAAACTTGAAAAAGCCCAGGATCAGTTCAACAAGTATGTGAAAAACGCGAAAGTGTGAGTCTCATGAGGGCGAATCCCAAACCTATGCCAGACCTAACTTGCGTTATCCTCTAAAATATTGATCGAAACCAGGTTTAATTGACTGTTTCAGCGTGGTACCACATTGCTACGTGATACAATCCAGAAACAGCCCAGGATCTAGCCATGAAGTATGAGAAATATGCGAAGGTATGAGCCTGATGAGGGCAAATCCTAGACCTAACCCGGACCTAACATGAATTATTCTCTAAAATATTGATCGCAACCAGGTTTAATTGACTGTTTCAGTGTTGTACTTCATTACTACGTGATGCAATCCAGAAAAAGCCCAGGATCTAGCCGTCAAGTATGAGAAATATGCGAAAGAATGAGCCTGATGAGAGCAAATCCCAGACCTAACCTAGACCTAACATGAATTATTCTCTAAAATATTGATCAAAACCAGGTTTAATTGACTGTTTCAGTGTGGAACCACATTACTACGTGATCCAATCCAGAAATAGCCCAGGATCCAGCCATGAAGTACGAGAAATATGCGAAAGAATGAGCCTGATGAGAGCAAATCCCAGACCTAACCTAGACGTAACACGAATTATTCACTAAAATATTGATCAAAACCAGGTTTAATTGACTGTTTCAGTGTGGTACCACATTACTATGTGATCCAAACCAGAAAATAACCCAGGATCTGTTCAACGAGTATGTGAAGTGTGCGAAAGTATGAGTCTGATGAGGGCAAATCCCAGACCTATCCCAGACCTAACATGCGTTATCCTCTAAAATATTTATCAAGACCAGGTTCAATTGATTGTTTCAGTGTGGTCCCACATTACTACGTGATCCAAACCAGTAAAAACACAGGATCCGATCAACATGTATGTGAAGAATGCGAAAGTATGAGTCTGATGAGTGAAAATCCCAGACCTAAACTAGACCTAACATGCGTTATCCTCTAAAATGTTGATCCAAACCAGGTTTAATGGACTGTTTCAGTGTGGTACCACACTACTACGTAATCCAAACCAGAAAAAACCCAGGATCTGTTCAACAAGTATGTGAAAAACGCGAAAGTATGAGCCTGATGAGGGCAAATCCCAGACCTATCCCAGACCTAACATGCGTTATCCTCTAAAATATTTATCAAGACCAGGTTTAATTGATTGTTTCAGAGTGGTCCCACATTACTACGTGATCCAAACCAGAAAATAACCCAGGATCTGTTCAACGAGTATGTGAAGTGTGCGAAAGTATGAGTCTGATGAGGGCAAATCCCAGGCCTAACCTAGATCTAACATGCGTTATCCTCTAAAATATTTATCAAGACCAGGTTTAATTGACTGTTTCAGTGTGGTACCACATTACTACGTGATCCAAACCTGAAAAAACCCAGGATCTGTTCAACAAGTATGTGGAGAATGCGAGAGTATGTGTCTGATGAGGGCAAATCCCAGGCCTAACCTAGACCTAACATGCGTTATCCTCTAAAATATTTATCAAGACCAGGTTTAATTGATTGTTTCAGTGTGGACCCACATTACTACGTGATCCAAACCAGAAAAAACCCAGGATCCGTTCAACAAGTATGTGAAGAATGCGAAAGTATGAGCCTGATGAGTGAAAATCCCGGGCCTAACCTAGACCTAACATGCGTTATCCTCAAAAATATTGATCGAAACCTGGTTTAATCGACTGTTTCAGTGTGGTACCACATTACTATGTTATCCAAACCAGAAAATAACCCAGGATCTGTTCAACGAGTATGTGAAGTGTGCGAAAGTATGAGTCTGATGAGGTCAAATCCCAGACCAATCCCAGACTAAACTTGCGTTATCCTCTAAAATATTGATCGAAACCAGGTTTCATCGACTGTTTCAGTGTGGTACCGCATTACTACGTGATCCAAACCAGAAAAAGCCCAGGATCTGTTCAACGAGTATGTGAAGTGTGCGAAAGTATGAGTCTGATGAGGGCAAATCCCAGACATATCCCAGACTTAACTTGCGTTATCCTCTAAAATATTGATCGAAACCAGGTTTCATCGACTGTTTCAGTGTGGTACCACATTACTACGTGATCCAAACCAGAAAAAGCCCAGGATCTGTTCGACGAGTATGTGAAGTGTGCGAAAGTACGAGTCTGATGAGGGCAAATCCCAGACCTATCCCAGACCTAACATGTGTTATCCTCTAAAATATTTATCAAGACCAGGTTTAATTGATTGTTTCAGTGTGGTCCCACATTACTACGTGATCCAAACCAGAAAAAACCCACGATCTGTTCAACAAGTATGTGAAAAACGCGAAAGTATGAGCCTGATGTGGGCAAATCCCAGACCTATCCCAGACCTAACTTGCGTTGTCCTCTAAGATAATGATGGAAACCAGGTTTGATTGACTGTTTCAGTGTTGTACTTCATTACTACGTGATGCGATGCAGAAAAAGCCCAGGATCTAGCCTTCAAGTATGAGAAATATGCGTAAGAATGAGGCTGATGAGAGCAAATCCCAGACCTAACCTAGACCTAACATGAATTATTCTCTAATATATTGATCGAAACCAGGTTTAATTGACTGTTTCAGTGTGGTCCCACATTATTACGTGATCCAAACCAGAAAATAACCCAGGATCTGTTCAACGAGTATGTGAAGTGTGCGAAAGTATGAGTCTGATGTGGGCAAATCCCAGACATATCCCAGACTTAACTTGCGTTATCCTCTAAAATATTGATCGAAACCAGGTTTCATCGACTGTTTCAGTGTGGTACCACATTACTACGTGATCCAAACCAGAAAAAGCCCAGGATCTGTTCAACGAGTATGTGAAGTGTGCGAAAGTACGAGTCTGATGAGGGCAAATCCCAGACCTATCCCAGACCTAACATGCGTTATCCTCTAAAATATTTATCAAGACCAGGTTTAATTGATTGTTTCAGTGTGGTCCCACATTACTACGTGATCCAAACCAGAAAAAACCCAGGATCCGTTCAACAAGTATGTGAAGAATGCGAAAGTATGGGTCTGATGAGTGAAAATCCCAGACCTAACCTAGACCTAACATGCGTTATCCTCTAAAATGTTGATCCAAACCAGGTTTAATGGACTGTTTCAGTGTGGTACCACACTACTACGTGATCCAAACCAGAAAAAACCCACGATCTGTTCAACAAGTATGTGAAAAACGCGGAAGTATGGGCCTGATGTGGGCAAATCCCAGACCTATCCCAGACCTAAGTTGTGTTGTCCTCTAAGATATTGATGGAAACCAGGTTTAATTGTCTGTTTCAGTGTTGTACTTCATTACTACGTGATGCAATCCAGAAAAAGCCCAGGATCTAGCCATCAAGTATGAGAAATATGCGAAAGAATGAGCCCGATGAGAGCAAATCCCAGACCTAACCTAGACCTAACATGAATTATTCTCTAATATATTGATCGAAACCAGGTTTAATTGACTGTTTCAGTGTGGTCCCACATTACTACGTGATCCAAACCAGAAAAAACCCAGGATCTGTTCAACAAGTATGTGAAAAACGCGAAACTATGAGCCTGATGTGGGCAAATCCCAGACCTATCCCAGACCTAACTTGCGTTGTCCTCTAAGATATTGATGGAAACCAGGTTTAATTGACTGTTTCAGTGTTGTACTTCATTACTACGTGATGCAATCCGGAAAAAGCCCAGGATCTAGCCATCAAGTATGAGAAATATGCGAAAGAATGAGCCTGATGAGAGCAAATTCCAGACCTAACCTAGACCTAACATGCGTTATCCTCTAAAATATTTATCAAGACCAGGTTTAATTGATTGTTTCAGTGTGGACCCACATTACTACGTGATCCAAACCAGAAAAAACCCAGGATCCGTTCAACAAGTATGTGAAGAATGCGAAAGTATGAGCCTGATGAGTGAAAATCCCGGGCCTAACCTAGACCTAACATGCGTTATCCTCAAAAATATTGATCGAAACCTGGTTTAATCGACTGTTTCAGAGTGGTACCACATTACTATGTTATCCAAACCAGAAAATAACCCAGGATCTGTTCAACGAGTATGTGAAGTGTGCGAAAGTATGAGTCTGATGAGGTCAAATCCCAGACCAATCCCAAACTAAACTTGCGTTATCCTCTAAAATATTGATCGAAACCAGGTTTCATCGACGGTTTCAGTGTGGTACCGCATTACTACGTGATCCAAACCAGAAAAAGCCCAGGATCTGTTCAACGAGTATGTGAAGTGTGCGAAAGTATGAGTCTGATGAGGGCAAATCCCAGACCTATCCCGGACCTAACATGCGTTATCCTCTAAAATATTTATCAAGACCAGGTTTAATTGATTGTTTCAGTGTGGACCCACATTACTACGTGATCCAAACCAGAAAAAACCCAGGATCCGTTCAACAAGTATGTGAAGAATGCGAAAGTATGAGTCTGATGAGTGAAAATCCCAGACCTAACCTAGACCTAACATGCGTTATCCTCTAAAATATTGATCCAAACCAGGTTTAATGGACTGTTTCAGTGTGGTACCACACTACTACGTGATCCAAACCAGAAAATCCCCACGATCTGTTCAACAAGTATGTGAAAAACGCGAAAGTATGAGCCTGATGTGGGCAAATCCCAGACCTATCCCAGACCTAACTTGCGTTGTCCTCTAAGATAATGATGGAAACCAGGTTTGATTGACTGTTTCAGTGTTGTACTTCATTACTACGTGATGCGATGCAGAAAAAGCCCAGGATCTAGCCTTCAAGTATGAGAAATATGCGTAAGAATGAGGCTGATGAGAGCAAATCCCAGACCTAACCTAGACCTAACATGAATTATTCTCTAATATATTGATCGAAACCAGGTTTAATTGACTGTTTCAGTGTGGTCCCACATTATTACGTGATCCAAACCAGAAAATAACCCAGGATCTGTTCAACGAGTATGTGAAGTGTGCGAAAGTATGAGTCTGATGAGGGCAAATCCCAGACATATCCCAGACTTAACTTGCGTTATCCTCTAAAATATTGATCGAAACCAGGTTTCATCGACTGTTTCAGTGTGGTACCACATTACTACGTGATCCAAACCAGAAAAAGCCCAGGATCTGTTCAACGAGTATGTGAAGTGTGCGAAAGTACGAGTCTGATGAGGGCAAATCCCAGACCTATCCCAGACCTAACATGCGTTATCCTCTAAAATATTTATCAAGACCAGGTTTAATTGATTGTTTCAGTGTGGTCCCACATTACTACGTGATCCAAACCAGAAAAAACCCAGGATCCGTTCAACAAGTATGTGAAGAATGCGAAAGTATGGGTCTGATGAGTGAAAATCCCAGACCTAACCTAGACCTAACATGCGTTATCCTCTAAAATGTTGATCCAAACCAGGTTTAATGGACTGTTTCAGTGTGGTACCACACTACTACGTGATCCAAACCAGAAAAAACCCACGATCTGTTCAACAAGTATGTGAAAAACGCGGAAGTATGGGCCTGATGTGGGCAAATCCCAGACCTATCCCAGACCTAAGTTGTGTTGTCCTCTAAGATATTGATGGAAACCAGGTTTAATTGTCTGTTTCAGTGTTGTACTTCATTACTACGTGATGCAATCCAGAAAAAGCCCAGGATCTAGCCATCAAGTATGAGAAATATGCGAAAGAATGAGCCCGATGAGAGCAAATCCCAGACCTAACCTAGACCTAACATGAATTATTCTCTAATATATTGATCGAAACCAGGTTTAATTGACTGTTTCAGTGTGGTCCCACATTACTACGTGATCCAAACCAGAAAAAACCCAGGATCTGTTCAACAAGTATGTGAAAAACGCGAAACTATGAGCCTGATGTGGGCAAATCCCAGACCTATCCCAGACCTAACTTGCGTTGTCCTCTAAGATATTAATGGAAACCAGGTTTAATTGACTGTTTCAGTGTTGTACTTCATTACTACGTGATGCAATCCGGAAAAAGCCCAGGATCTAGCCATCAAGTATGAGAAATATGCGAAAGAATGAGCCTGATGAGAGCAAATTCCAGACCTAACCTAGACCTAACATGCGTTATCCTCTAAAATATTTATCAAGACCAGGTTTAATTGATTGTTTCAGTGTGGACCCACATTACTACGTGATCCAAACCAGAAAAAACCCAGGATCCGTTCAACAAGTATGTGAAGAATGCGAAAGTATGAGCCTGATGAGTGAAAATCCCGGGCCTAACCTAGACCTAACATGCGTTATCCTCAAAAATATTGATCGAAACCTGGTTCAATCGACTGTTTCAGAGTGGTACCACATTACTATGTTATCCAAACCAGAAAATAACCCAGGATCTGTTCAACGAGTATGTGAAGTGTGCGAAAGTATGAGTCTGATGAGGTCAAATCCCAGACCAATCCCAAACTAAACTTGCGTTATCCTCTAAAATATTGATCGAAACCAGGTTTCATCGACGGTTTCAGTGTGGTACCGCATTACTACGTGATCCAAACCAGAAAAAGCCCAGGATCTGTTCAACGAGTATGTGAAGTGTGCGAAAGTATGAGTCTGATGAGGGCAAATCCCAGACCTATCCCGGACCTAACATGCGTTATCCTCTAAAATATTTATCAAGACCAGGTTTAATTGATTGTTTCAGTGTGGACCCACATTACTACGTGATCCAAACCAGAAAAAACCCAGGATCCGTTCAACAAGTATGTGAAGAATGCGAAAGTATGAGTCTGATGAGTGAAAATCCCAGACCTAACCTAGACCTAACATGCGTTATCCTCTAAAATGTTGATCCAAACCAGGTTTAATGGACTGTTTCAGTGTGGTACCACACTACTACGTGATCCAAACCAGAAAATACCCAGGATCTGTTCAACAAGTATGTGAAAAACGCGAAAGTATGAGCCTGATGTGGGCAAATCCCAGACCTATCCCAGACCTAACTTGCGTTGTCCTCTAAGATAATGATGGAAACCAGGTTTGATTGACTGTTTCAGTGTTGTACTTCATTACTACGTGATGCGATGCAGAAAAAGCCCAGGATCTAGCCTTCAAGTATGAGAAATATGCGTAAGAATGAGGCTGATGAGAGCAAATCCCAGACCTAACCTAGACCTAACATGAATTATTCTCTAATATATTGATCGAAACCAGGTTTAATTGACTGTTTCAGTGTGGTCCCACATTATTACGTGATCCAAACCAGAAAATAACCCAGGATCTGTTCAACGAGTATGTGAAGTGTGTGAAAGTATGAGTCTGATGAGGGCAAATCCCAGACATATCCCAGACTTAACTTGCGTTATCCTCTAAAATATTGATCGAAACCAGGTTTCATCGACTGTTTCAGTGTGGTACCACATTACTACGTGATCCAAACCAGAAAAAGCCCAGGATCTGTTCAACGAGTATGTGAAGTGTGCGAAAGTACGAGTCTGATGAGGGCAAATCCCAGACCTATCCCAGACCTAACATGTGTTATCCTCTAAAATATTTATCAAGACCAGGTTTAATTGATTGTTTCAGTGTGGTCCCACATTACTACGTGATCCAAACCAGAAAAAACCCACGATCTGTTCAACAAGTATGTGAAAAACGCGGAAGTATGGGCCTGATGTGGGCAAATCCCAGACCTATCCCAGACCTAAGTTGTGTTGTCCTCTAAGATATTGATGGAAACCAGGTTTAATTGTCTGTTTCAGTGTTGTACTTCATTACTACGTGATGCAATCCAGAAAAAGCCCAGGATCTAGCCATCAAGTATGAGAAATATGCGAAAGAATGAGCCCGATGAGAGCAAATCCCAGACCTAACCTAGACCTAACATGAATTATTCTCTAATATATTGATCGAAACCAGGTTTAATTGACTGTTTCAGTGTGGTCCCACATTACTACGTGATCCAAACCAGAAAAAACCCAGGATCTGTTCAACAAGTATGTGAAAAACGCGAAACTATGAGCCTGATGTGGGCAAATCCCAGACCTATCCCAGACCTAACTTGCGTTGTCCTCTAAGATATTGATGGAAACCAGGTTTAATTGACTGTTTCAGTGTTGTACTTCATTACTACGTGATGCAATCCGGAAAAAGCCCAGGATCTAGCCATCAAGTATGAGAAATATGCGAAAGAATGAGCCTGATGAGAGCAAATTCCAGACCTAACCTAGACCTAACATGAATTATTCTCTAAAATATTGATCGAAACCAGGTTTAATTGACTGTTTCAGTGTGGTACCACATTACTACGTGATCCAAACCAGAAAAAGCCCAGGATCAGTTCAACAAGTAAGTGAAAGACGCGCAAGTATGAGCCTGATGAGGGCGAATCCAAGACCTATGCCAGACCTAACATGCGTTATCCTCTAAAATACTGATCGAAACCAGGTTTAATTGACTGTTTCAGCGTGGTACCACATTACTACGTGATACAATCCAGAGGCAGCCCAGGATCTAGCCATGAAGTATGAGTGTTTAAAGATCGAGTTAATTCGATTTATTTAAACCCGTAATTAGCCGTTAATCCGCTTTGTTTTCAATATACGCGACCGACCAGAACATTCTAGGTCGACGCGTCCGCGACTCGAAACAGAAGGCAGCAGAAAAACTCTCGCTGCTTGAGTTTTTCTGTAAGTCACGCGAGCAGTACAGTAACGTTCGATTTCGAACTTTTCGGTTAAACGCTCGACCATAGAGAAGGTGCGATAATTACATGTTAGAAAAAGACGGACGAGAGCCACGGCGACAGCGCCGCGCGTCGGAGGATTCCCCCTCTCTTACGCGTACTTTTCGGCAGCGCGTGCTCGCCCGTCACTTGCTAACGAGAGCCTGCCAAGCGCGGATCGATAAACGATCACGCTTTACCTAATTTAACATATTCCGAATTGCTTCGAGTTATTCGAGCATTCGTTGAAATTCAACAGGCCCTCACAATATTCGAATTGCTTCGAGTTATTCGAGCATTCGAACAAATTAAGAAAAAAAAAGGCATAAAGAAAATTCTCGGGTTCTAGCGGTTGATTCCCACGCGACGTTGAAAGTTCGAGTTATTCGAATTTTCACAAAGCGGGCAACCGACGTATAGCCGCAGCTTTACGGGATTAGCTTGCGTAAGCAAACTGCCCCCAGTAAACTGCGTGTAATTCCGGTTGTCGAATCAAACCAGTTAATCGATTCGGTCGTGAGTACGACCCGATTAAAGACTGCGGGAAACTCTTTGGTATCATCGAGTTCCCGAATTTTCCGCGTATCGCTGCAAACAGCGGTCGTGCGAGAGGTATCGAGATTAAGACTCGATCCTCCCTTGATTCAATCGAACGGTCTTACAACCATCTAAAGGGGCCTTATTGGCGTAAATACCTTGGGTGGACTTGCCGCCTTCCAGTCGGAGCGTGGGACGAGTTATTCTAAGCCCAGCTTCCGGCGAATGCCAGAGCGTTGTTCTCTGATCGCCAGTCTTGTACGGTCACTGCGCGTAGAACGCGACTCACAAGGCGTCGTGGTGCCAGTCTCAATAGTAAGACGTCCTATACGCCATTGAAAGACTGCACCGCATCGTGTTCCGTACACACGCATACGAAGACGGTAAGGGGCCGAGGACCGGGTGACGGTTGGAGCCTTACAACCTCCCTCTAGGCACCCTCTCCTGCGACAATCAAGTGTTGCAGTCGAACAGAAAACCGAGAGGAAATTCCCTAATTGGAAGAAAGCGAGCGATTCCCGGTTTAAAGGGAACGCTCACACACGTACAGTCCACTAGCTTAGCTGCGTATCGCGGCGGCAGAGATTCCCGCTCCTAGGTGCGACAAGCACCGACCAGGAGCGTACCAAAGAGAGAAAGACAAGCGACGTGACTCACGTCGACAGGTATTTAACGCCTAGTCGTATCTCTTTCTGTTTCAGGGTAACAACACAGGCCGCAACACTGATCGTCTGGCAGACGTCGGCCGATTATCAAAAACCTATATTGACTAAATAAACGGCTTGGTCGCATAAGGCGATCCGGCGAAAATAAAATTATAATTGTATCGCTTATTCTCCGTCTGTTCCTTCCCTCGAGATCCGGACCCCCGTTAGGCGAGGTATTTTCAAACCTCCTCCCCCTAACAATGAGAAATATGCGAAAGTATGAGCCTGATGAGGGCAAATCTTAGACTTAACCCAAACCTAACATGCGTTATCCTCTAAAATATTTATCAAGATCAGGTTTCATCGAATGTTTCAGTGTGGTACCACATTACTACGTGAACCAAACCAGAAAAAACCCAGGATCCGTTCAACAGGTATGTGAAGAATGCGAACGTATGAGTCTGATGAGTGAAAATCCCAGGGCTAACCTAGACCTAACATGCGTTATCCTCTAAAATATTGATCCAAACCAGGTTTAATGGACTGTTTCAGTGTGGTACCACACTACTACGTGATCCAAACCAGAAAAAACCCAGGATCTGTTCAACAAGTATGTGAAAAACGCGAAAGTATGAGCCTGATGAGGGCAAGTCCAAGACCTATCCCAGACCTAACTTGCGTTGTCCTCTAAGATATTGATGGAAACCAGGTTTAATCGACTGTTTCAGTGTGGTACCACATTACTATGTTATCCAAACCAGAAAATAACCCAGGATCTGTTCAACGAGTATGTGAAGTGTGCGAAAGTATGAGTCTGATGAGGGCAAATCCCAGACCTATCCCAGACCTAACATGCGTTATCCTCTAAAATATTTATCAAGGCCAGGTTTAATTGATTGTTTCAGTGTGGACCCACATTACTACGTGATCCAAACCAGAAAAAACCCAGGATCCGTCCAACAAGTATGTGAAGAATGCGAAAGTATGAGCCTGATGAGGGCAAATCCCAGACCTAACCTAGACCTAACATGCGTTATCCTCTAAAATATTGATCCAAACCAGGTTTAATGGACTGTTTCAGTGTGGTACCACACTACTACGTGATCCAAACCAGAAAAAACCCAGGATCTGTTCAACAAGTATGTGAAAAACGCGAAAGTATGAGCCTGATGTGGGCAAATCCCAGACCTATCCCAGACCTGACTTGCGTTGTCCTCTAAGATAATGATGGAAACCAGGTTTGGTTGACTGTTTCAGTGTTGTACTTCATTACTACGTGATGCGATGCAGAAAAAGCCCAGGATCTAGCCGTCAAGTATGAGAAATATGCGTAAGAATGAGGCTGATGAGAGCAAATCCCAGACCTAACCTAGACCTAACATGAATTATTCTCTAATATATTAATCGAAACCAGGTTTAATTCACTGTTTCAGTGTGGTCCCACATTATTACGTGATCCAAACCAGAAAATAACCCAGGATCTGTTCAACGAGTATGTGAAGTGTGCGAAAGTATGAGCCTGATGAGGGCAAATCCCAGACATATCCCAGACTTAACTTGCGTTATCCTCTAAAATATTGATCGAAACCAGGTTTCATCGACTGTTTCAGTGTGGTACCACATTACTACGTGATCCAAACTAGAAAAAGCCCAGGATCTGTTCAACGAGTATGTGAAGTGTGCGAAAGTACGAGTCTGATGAGGGCAAATCCCAGACCTATCCCAGACCTAACATGCGTTATCCTCTAAAATATTTATCAAGACCAGGTTTAATTGAATGTTTCAGTGTGGTACCACATTACTACGTGATTCAAACCAGAAAAAACCCAGGATCCGTTCAACAAGTATGAGGAGAATGCGAAAGTATGAGTCTGATGAGTGAAAATCCCAGGCCTAACCTAGACCTAACATGCGTTATCCTCAAAAATATTGATCGAAACCTGGGTTAATCGACTGTTTCAGTGTGGTACCACATTACTATGTGATCCAAACCAGAAAATAACCCAGGATCTGTTCAACGAGTATGTGAAGTGTGCGAAAGTATGAGCCTGATGAGGGCAAATCCCAGACATATCCCAGACTTAACTTGCGTTATCCTCTAAAATATTGATCGAAACCAGGTTTCATCGACTGTTTCAGTGTGGTACCACATTACTACGTGATCCAAACCAGAAAAAGCCCAGGATCTGTTCAACGAGTATGTGAAGTGTGCGAAAGTACGAGTCTGATGAGGGCAAATCCCAGACCTATCCCAGACCTAACATGCGTTATCCTCTAAAATATTTATCAAGACCAGGTTTCATCGACTGTTTCAGTGTGGTACCACACTACTACGTGATCCAAACCAGAAAAAACCCAGGATCTGTTCAACAAGTATGTGATAAACGCGAAAGTATGAGCCTGATGTGGGCAAATCCCAGACCTATCCCAGACCTAACTTGCGTTGTACTCTAAGATATTGATGGAAACCAGGTTTAATTGACTGTTTCAGTGTTGTACTTCATTACTACGTGATGCAATTCAGAAAAAGCCCAGGATCTAGCAATGAAGTATGAGAAATATGCGAAAGAATGACCCTGATGAGAGCAAATCCCAGACCTAACCTAGACCCAACATGAATTATTCTCTTATATATTGATCGAAACCAGCTTTAATTGACTGTTTCAGTGTGGTCCCACATTACTACGTGATCCAAACCAGAAAAAACCCAGGATCTGTTCAACAAGTATGTGAAAAACGCGAAAGTATGAGCCTGATGTGGGCAAATCCCAGACCTATCCCAGACCTAACTTGCGTTGTCCTCTAAGATATTGATGGAAACCAGGTTTAATTGACTGTTTCAGTGTTATACTTCATTACTACGTGATGCAATCCAGAAAAAGCCCAGGATCTAGCCATCAAGTATGAGAAATATGCGAAAGAATGAGCCTGATGAGAGCAAATCCCAGACCTAACCTAGACCTAACATGAATTATTCTCTAAAATATTGATCGAAACCAGGTTTAATTGATTGTTTCAGTGTGGTACCACATTACTACGTGATCCACACCAGAAAAATCCCAAGATCCGGTCAACAAGAATGTGAAGAATGCGAAAGTATGAGTCTGATGAGTGAAAATCCCAGGCCTAATCAAGACCTAACATGCGTTATTCTCAATTATATTGATCGAAACCAGGTTTAATCGACTGTTTCAGTGTGGTACCACATTACTACGTGATCCAATCCAGAAATAGCCCAGGATCCAGCCATGAAGTATGAGAAATATGCGAAAGTATGAGTCTGATGAGTGAAAATCCCAGGCCTAACCTAGACCTAACATGCGTTATCCTCAAAAATATTGATCGAAACCTGGTTTAATCGACTGTTTCAGTGTGGTACCACATTACTATGTGATCCAAACCAGAAAATAACCCAGGATCTGTTCAACGAGTATGTGAAGTGTGCGAAAGTATGAGCCTGATGAGGGCAAATCTTAGACTTAACCCAAACCTAACATGCGTTATCCTCTAAAATATTTATCAAGATCAGGTTTCATCGAATGTTTCAGTGTGGTACCACATTACTACGTGAACCAAACCAGAAAAAACCCAGGATCCGTTCAACAGGTATGTGAAGAATGCGAACGCATGAGTCTGATGAGTGAAAATCCCAGGGCTAACCTAGACCTAACATGCGTTATCCTCTAAAATATTGATCCAAACCAGGTTTAATGGACTGTTTCAGTGTGGTACCACTTTACTACGTGATCCAAAGCAGAAAAAACCCTCGATCAGGTCAACATGTATGTTAAAACTGCGAAAGTATGACCCTGATGAGGGCAAATCCCAGGCCTAACCTAGACCTAACATGCGTTGTCCTCTAAAATATTGATCGAAACCTGGTTTAATCGACTGTTTCAGTGTGGTACCACATTACTACGTGATCCAAACCAGAAAATAACCCAGGATCTGTGCAACGAGTATGTGAAGTGTGCGAAAGTATGAGTCTGATGAGGGCAAATCCCAGACCTATCCCAGACCTAACATGCGTTTTCCTCAAAAATATTTATCAAGACCAGGTTTAATTGATTGTTTCAGTGTGGTCCCACATTACTACGTGATCCAAACCAGAAAAAACCCAGGATCAGTTCAACAAGTATGTGAAGAATGCGAAAGTATGAGCCTGATGCGGGCAAATCCCAGACCTATCCCAGACCTAACATGCGTTATCCTCAAAAATATTGATCGAAACCTGGTTTAATCGACTGTTTCAGTGTGGTACCACATTACTATGCGATCCAAACCAGAAAATAACCGAGGATCTGTTCAACGAGTATGTGAAAAACGCGAAAGTATGAGCCTGATGAGGGCAAATCCCAGACCTATCCCAGACCTAACTTGCGTTATCCTCTAAAATATTGATCGAAACCAGGTTTAATTGATTGTTTCAGTGTGGTCCCACATTACTACGTGATCCATACCAGAAAATAACCCAGGATCTGTGCAACGAGTATGTGAAGTGTGCGAAAGTATGAGTCTGATGAGGGCAAATCCCAGACCTATCCCAGACCTAACATGCGTTATCCTCTAAAATATTTATGAAGACCAGGTTTAATTGATTGTTTCAGTGTGGTCCCACATTACTACGTGATCCAAACCAGAAAAAACCCAGGATCCGTTCAACAAGTATGTGAAGAATGCGAAAGTATGAGCCTGATGAGTGAAAATGCCAGACCTAACCTAGGCCTAACATGCGTTATCCTCTAAAATGTTGATCCAAACCAGGTTTAATGGACTGTTTCAGTGTGGTACCACACTACTACGTGATCCAAACCAGAAAGACCCCAGGCTCTGTTCAACAAGTATGTGAAAAACGCGAAAGTATGAGCCCGATGTGGGCAAATCCCAGACCTATCCCAGACCTAACTTGCGTTGCCCTCTAAGATATTGATGGAAACCAGGTTTAATTGGCTGTTTCAGTGTTGTACTTCATTACTACGTGATGCAATCCAGCAAAAGCACAGGATCTAGCCATCAAGTATGAGAAATATGCGAAAGAATGAGCCAGATGAGAGCAAATCCCAGACCTAACCTAGACCTAACATGAATTATTCTCTAATATATTGATCGAAACCAGGATTAATTGACTGTTTCAGTGTGGTCCCACATTACTATGTGATCCAAACCAGAAAAAACCCAGGATCCGTTCAACAAGTATGAGAAGAATGCGAAAGTATGAGTCTGGTCAGTGAAAATCCCAGGGCTAACCTAGACCTAACATGCGTTATCCTCTAAAATATTGATCGAAGCCTGGATTAATCGACTGTTTCAGTGTGGTACCACATTACTATGTGATCCAAACCAGAAAAAACCCAGGATCCGTTCAACAAGTATGAGAAGAATGCGAAAGTATGAGTCTGGTCAGTGAAAATCCCAGGGCTAACCTAGACCTAACATGCGTTATCCTCTAAAATATAGATCCAAACCAGGTTTAATGGACTGCTTCAGTGTGGTACCACTTTACTACGTGATCCAAAGCAGAAAAAACCCTCGATCAGGTCAACATGTATGTTAAAACTGCGAAAGTATGACCCTGATGAGGACAAGTCCCAGACCTAACCTAGACCTAACATGCGTTGTCCTCTAAAATATTGATGGAAACCAGGTTTAATTGACTGTTTCAGTGTTGTACTTCATTACTGCGTGATTCAATCCAGAAAAAGCCCAGGATCTAGCCATCAAGTATGAGAAATATGCGAAAGAATGACCCTGATGAGGACAAGTCCCAGACCTAACCCAGACCTAACATGAATTATTCTCTAAAATATTGATCGAAACCAGATTTAGTTGACTGTTTCAGTGTGGTACCACATTACTACGTGATCCAATCCAGAAATAGCCCAGGATCCAGCCATGAAGTATGAGAAATATGCGAAAGTATGAGCCTGATGAGGGCAAATCCTAGACCTAACCCAGACCTAACATGCGTTATCCTCTAAAATAATGATCGAAACCAGGTTTAATTGATTGTTTCAGTGTGGTACCACATTACTACGTGATCCACACCAGAAAAATCCCAAGATCCGTTCAACAAGAATGTGAAGAATGCGAAAGTATGAGTCTGATGAGTGAAAATCCCAGGCCTAACCAAGACCTAACATGCGTTATTCTCAATTATATTGATCGAAACCAGGTTTAATCGACTGTTTCAGTGTGGTACCACATTACTACGTGATCCAATCCAGAAATAGCCCAGGATCCAGCCATGAAGTATGAGAAATATGCGAAAGAATGACCCTGATGAGGACAAGTCCCAGACCTAACCCAGACCTAACATGAATTATTCTCTAAAATATTGACCGAAACCAGGTTTAATTGATTGTTTCAGTGTGGTACCACATTACTACGTGATCCACACCAGAAAAATCCCAAGATCCGGTCAACAAGAATGTGAAGAATGCGAAAGTATGAGTCTGATGAGTGAAAATCCCAGGCCTAATCAATACCTAACATGCGTTATTCTCAATTATATTGATCGAAACCAGGTTTAATCGACTGTTTCAGTGTGGTACCACATTACTACGTGATCCAATCCAGAAATAGCCCAGGATCCAGCCATGAAGTATGAGAAATATGCGAAAGTATGAGTCTGATGAGTGAAAATCCCAGGCCTAACCTAGACCTAACATGCGTTATCCTCAAAAGTATTGATCGAAACCTGGTTTAATCGACTGTTTCAGTGTGGTACCACATTACTATGTGATCCAAACCAGAAAATAACCCAGGATCTGTTCAACGAGTATGTGAAGTGTGCGAAAGTATGAGCCTGATGAGGGCAAATCTTAGACTTAACCCAAACCTAACATGCGTTATCCTCTAAAATATTTATCAAGATCAGGTTTCATCGAATGTTTCAGTGTGGTACCACATTACTACGTGAACCAAACCAGAAAAAACCCAGGATCCGTTCAACAGGTATGTGAAGAATGCGAACGTATGAGTCTGATGAGTGAAAATCCCAGGGCTAACCTAGACCTAACATGCGTTATCCTCTAAAATATTGATCCAAACCAGGTTTAATGGACTGTTTCAGTGTGGTACCACTTTACTACGTGATCCAAAGCAGAAAAAACCCTCGATCAGGTCAACATGTATGTTAAAACTGCGAAAGTATGACCCTGATGAGGGCAAATCCCAGGCCTAACCTAGACCTAACATGCGTTGTCCTCTAAAATATTGATCGAAACCTGGTTTAATCGACTGTTTCAGTGTGGTACCACACTACTTCGTGATCCAAACCAGAAAAAACCCAGGATCTGTTCAACAAGAATGTGAAAAACGCGAAACTGTGAGCCTGATGAGGGCAAATCTTAGACCTAACCCAGACCTAACATGCGTTATCCTCTAAAATATTTATCCAGACCAGGGTTCATTGAATGTTTCAGTGTGGTACCACTTTACTACGTAATCCAATCCAGAAATAGCCCAGGATCCAGCCATGAAGTATGAGAAATATGCGAGAGTATGAGCCTGATGAGGGCAAATCCTTGACCTAACCCAGACCTAACATGCGTTATCCACTAAAATATTTATCAAGACCAGGTTTAATTCAATGTTTCACTGTGGTACCACATTACTACGTGATCCAAACCAGCAAAAATACAGGATCCGTTCAACAAGTATGTGAAAAATGCGAAAGTATGACACTGATGAGGGCAAATCCCAGACCTATCCCAGACCTAACTAGCGTTGTCCTCTCAAATATTGATCGAAACCAGGTTTCATTGACTGTTTCAGTGTGGTACCACATTACCATGTGATCCAAACCAGAAAATAACCCAGGATCTGTTCAACGAGTATGTGAAGTGTGCGAAAGCTTGAGTCTGATGAGGGCAAATCCCAGACCTACCCCAGACATAACATGCGTTATCCTCTAAAATATTGATCGAAACCAGGTTTAATAGTTCTGTTTCGGTGTGGTACCACATTACTACGTGATCCAATCCAGAAATAGCCCAGGATCTATCCATGAAGTATAAGAAATATGCGAAAGTATGAGCCTGATGAGGGCAAATCCTAGACCTAACCCAGACCTAACATGAGTTATCCTCTAAAATATTTATCAAGACCAGGTTTAATTAATTGTTTCAGTGTGGTACCACATTACTAAGTGATCCACACCAGAAAAAACCCAAGATCCGTACAACAAGTATTTGAAGAGTGCGAAAGTATGAGTCTGATGAGTGAAAATCCCAGGCCTAGCCTAGACCTAACATGCGTTATCCTCAATAATATTGATCGAAACCAGGTTTAATTGACTGTTTCAGTGTGGTACCACTTTACTACGTGATCCAAACCAGAAAAAACCCAGGATCCGTTCAACAAGTATTGTGAAAAATGCGAAAGTATGACACTGATGAGGGCAAATCCCAGACCTATCCCAGACCTAACTTGCGTTGTCCTCTAAAATATTGATGGAAACCAGGTTTCATTGACTGTTTCAGTGTGGTACCACATTACTACGTGACACAATCCAGAAATAGCCCAGGATCTAGCCATGAAATATGAGAAATATGCGAAAGTATGAGCCTGATGAGAGCAAATCCCAGGCCTAACCTAGACGTAACATGCGTTATCCTCAAAAATATTGATCGAAACCTGGTTCAATCGACTGTTTCAGTGTGGTACCACATTACTATGTGATCCAGACCAGAAAATAGCCCAGGATCTATCCATGAAGTATAAGAAATATGCGAAAGTATGAGCCTGATGAGGGCAAATCCCAGACCTATCCCAGACCTAACTTGCGTTGTCCTCTAATATATTGATGGAAACCGGGTTTCATTGACTGTTTCAGTGTGGTACTACATTACTACGTGATGCAATCCAGAAAAAGCCCAGGATCTAGCCATCAAGTATGAGAAATATGCGAAAGAATGAGCCTGATGAGAGCAAATCACAGACCTAACATAGACCTAACATGAATTATTCCCAAAAATATTGATCGAAACCAGGTTTAATGGACTGTTTCAGTGTGGTACCACATTACTACGTGATCCAAACCAGAAAAAACCCTGGATCTGTTGAACAAGTATGTGAAAAACGCGAAAGTATGAGCCTGATGAGGGCAAATCCTAGACCTAACCCAGACCTAACATGCGTTATCCTCTAAAATATTGATCGAAACCAGGTTTAGTGGACTGTTTCAGTGTGGTACCACACTACTACGTGATCCAAACCAGAAAAAAACGCAGGATCTGTTCAACAAGTATGTGAAAAACGCGAAAGTATGAGCCTGGTGAGGGCAAATTCCAGACCTATCCCAGACCTAACTTGCGTTATCCTCTAAAATATTGATCGAAACCAGGTTTAATTGACTGTTTCAGTGTGGTACCACATTACTACGTGATCCAATCCAGAAATAGCCCAGGATCTATCCATGAAGTATAAGAAATATGCGGAAGTATGAGCCTGATGAGGGCAAATCCTAGACCTAACCCAGACCTAACATGCGTTATCCTATAAAATATTGATCGAATCCAGGTTTAATGGACTGATTCAGTGTGGTACCACACTACTACGTGATCCAAACCAGAAAAAAACCCAGGATCTGTTCAACAAGTATGTGAAAAACGCGAAAGTATGAGCCTGATGAGGGCAAATCCCAGACCTATCCCTGACCTAACATGCGTTATCCTCTAAAATATTTATCAAGACCAGGTTTAATTATTTGTTTCAGTGAGGTCCCACATTACTACGTGATCCAAACCAGAAAAAACCCAGGATCCGTTCAACAAGTATGTGAAGAATGCGAAAGTATGAGTCTGATGAGTGAAAATCCCAGGCCTAACCTATACCTAACATGCGTTATCCTCAAAAATATTGATCGAAACCTGGTTTAATCGACTGTTTCAGTGTGGTACCACATTACTATGTGATCCAAACCAGAGAATAACCCAGGATCTGTTCAACGCGTATGTGAAGTGTGCGAAAGTTTGAGTCTGATGAGGGCAAATCCCAGACCTATCCCAGACCTAACTTGCGTTATCCTCTAAAATATTGATCGAAACCAGGTTTAATAGACTGTTTCAGTGTGGTACCACATTACTACGTGATCGAAACCAGAAAAAACCCAGGATCAGTTCAACAAGTATGTGGAAAACGCGATAGTATGAGCCTGATGAGGGCGAATCCCAGGCCTATCTCAGACCTAACTTGCGTTAGCCTCTAAAATATTGATCGAAACCAGGTTTAATTGACTGTTTCAGCGTGGTACCACATTACTACGTGACACAATCCAGAAATAGCCCAGGATCTAGCCATGAAGTATGAGAAATATGCGAAAGTATGAGCCTGATGAGAGCAAATCCCAGGCCTAACCTAGACCTAACATGCGTTATCCTCAAAAATATTGATCGAAACCTGGTTTAATCGACTGTTTCAGTGTGGTACCACGTTACTATGTGATCCAAACCAGAAAATAGCCCAGGATCTATCCATGAAGTATAAGAAATATGCGAAAGTATGAGCCTGATGAGGGCAAATCCCAGACCTATCCCAGACCTAACTTGCGTTGTCCTCTAAAATATTGATGGAAACCAGGTTTCATTGACTGTTTCAGTGTGGTACTACATTACTACGTGATGCAATCCAGAAGAAGCCCAGGATCTAGCCATCAAGTATGAGAAATATGCGAAAGAATGAGCCTGATGAGAGCAAATCACAGACCTAACATAGACCTAACATGAATTATTCTCAAAAATATTGATCGAAACCCGGTTTAATGGACTGTTTCAGTGTGGTACCACATTACTACGTGATCCAAACCAGAAAAAACCCAGGATCTGTTGAACAAGTATGTGAAAAACGCGAAAGTATGAGCCTGATGAGGGCAAATCCTAGACCTAACCCAGACCTAACATGCGTTATCCTCTAAAATATTGATCGATACCAGGTTTAGTGGACTGTTTCAGTGTGGTACCACACTACTACGTGATCCAAACCAGAAAAAAACCCAGGATCAGTTCAACAAGTATGTGGAAAACGCGATAGTATGAGCCTGATGAGGGCGAATCCCAGGCCTATCTCAGACCTAACTTGCGTTAGCCTCTAAAATATTGATCGAAACCTGGTTTAATCGACTGTTTCAGAGTGGTACCACATTACTATGTGATCCAAACCAGAAAATAGCCCAGGATCTATCCATGAAGTATAAGAAATATGCGAAAGTATGAGCCTGATGAGGGCAAATCCTACACCTAACCCAGACCTAACATGCGTTATCCTCAAAAATATTTATCAAGACCAGGTTTAACTGAATGTTTCAGTGTGGTACCACATTACTACGTGATCCATACCAGAAAAAACCCAGGATCTGTTCAACAAGTATATGAAAAATGCGAAAGCATGAGTCTGATGAGGGCAAATCCCTGGCCTAACCCAGACATAACTTTCGCTATCCTCTAAGATATTGATCGAAACCAGGTTTAGTGGGCTGTTTCAGTGTGGTACCACATTACTACGTGATCCATACCAGAAAAAACCCAGGATCTGTTCAACAAGTATATGAAAAATGCGAAAGCATGAGTCTGATGAGGGCAAATCCCAGGCCTAACCCAGACATATCTTTCGTTATCCTCTAAAATATTGATCGAAACCAGGTTTAGTGGGCTGTTTCAGTGTGGTACCACATCACTGCGCGATCCAAACCAGAAAAAACCCAGGATCTGTTCAACAAGTATGTGAAAAATGCGAAAGTATGACCCTGATGTGGGCAAATCCCAGACCTATCCCAGACCTGACTTGCATTGTCCTCTAAAATATTGATCGAAACCAGGTTTAATTGACTGTTTCAGTGTGGTACCACATTACTACGTGATCCAAACCAGAAATAGCCCAGGATCTAGCCATGAAGTATGAGAAATATGCGAAAGTATGAGGGCAAATCCCAGACCTATCCCTGACCTAACATGCGTTATCCTCTAAAATATTTATCAAGACCAGGTTTAATTATTTGTTTCAGTGAGGTCCCACATTACTACCTGATCCAAACCAGAAAAAACCCAGGATCCGTTCAACAAGTATGTGAAGAATGCGAAAGTATGAGTCTGATGAGTGAAAATCCCAGGCCTAACCTATACCTAACATGCGTTATCCTCAAAAATATTGATCGAAACCTGGTTTAATCGACTGTTTCAGTGTGGTACCACATTACTATGTGATCCAAACCAGAGAATAACCCAGGATCTGTTCAACGCGTATGTGAAGTGTGCGAAAGTTTGAGTCTGATGAGGGCAAATCCCAGACCTATCCCAGACCTAACTTGCGTTATCCTCTAAAATATTGATCGAAACCAGGTTTAATAGACTGTTTCAGTGTGGTACCACATTACTACGTGATCGAAACCAGAAAAAACCCAGGATCAGTTCAACAAGTATGTGGAAAACGCGATAGTATGAGCCTGATGAGGGCGAATCCCAGGCCTATCTCAGACCTAACTTGCGTTAGCCTCTAAAATATTGATCGAAACCAGGTTTAATTGACTGTTTCAGCGTGGTACCACATTACTACGTGACACAATCCAGAAATAGCCCAGGATCTAGCCATGAAGTATGAGAAATATGCGAAAGTATGAGCCTGATGAGAGCAAATCCCAGGCCTAACCTAGACCTAACATGCGTTATCCTCAAAAATATTGATCGAAACCTGGTTTAATCGACTGTTTCAGTGTGGTACCACATTACTATGTGATCCAAACCAGAAAATAGCCCAGGATCTATCCATGATCTACCCAGGCCTACGTGATCCAAACCAGAAAAAAACCCAGGATCAGTTCAACAAGTATGTGGAAAACGCGATAGTATGAGCCTGATGAGGGCGAATCCCAGGCCTATCTCAGACCTAACTTGCGTTAGCCTCTAAAATATTGATCGAAACCTGGTTTAATCGACTGTTTCAGAGTGGTACCACATTACTATGTGATCCAAACCAGAAAATAGCCCAGGATCTATCCATGAAGTATAAGAAATATGCGAAAGTATGAGCCTGATGAGGGCAAATCCTACACCTAACCCAGACCTAACATGCGTTATCCTCAAAAATATTTATCAAGACCAGGTTTAACTGAATGTTTCAGTGTGGTACCACATTACTACGTGATCCATACCAGAAAAAACCCAGGATCTGTTCAACAAGTATATGAAAAATGCGAAAGCATGAGTCTGATGAGGGCAAATCCCTGGCCTAACCCAGACATAACTTTCGCTATCCTCTAAGATATTGATCGAAACCAGGTTTAGTGGGCTGTTTCAGTGTGGTACCACATTACTACGTGATCCATACCAGAAAAAACCCAGGATCTGTTCAACAAGTATATGAAAAATGCGAAAGCATGAGTCTGATGAGGGCAAATCCCAGGCCTAACCCAGACATATCTTTCGTTATCCTCTAAAATATTGATCGAAACCAGGTTTAGTGGGCTGTTTCAGTGTGGTACCACATCACTGCGCGATCCAAACCAGAAAAAACCCAGGATCTGTTCAACAAGTATGTGAAAAATGCGAAAGTATGACCCTGATGTGGGCAAATCCCAGACCTATCCCAGACCTGACTTGCATTGTCCTCTAAAATATTGATCGAAACCAGGTTTAATTGACTGTTTCAGTGTGGTACCACATTACTACGTGATCCAAACCAGAAATAGCCCAGGATCTAGCCATGAAGTATGAGAAATATGCGAAAGTATGAGGGCAAATCCTAGACCTAACCCAGACCTAACATGCGTTATCATCTAAAATATTTATCAAGACCTGGTTTAATCGACTGTTTCAGTGTGGTACCACATTACTACGTGAACCATACCAGAAAATACCCAGGATCCGTTCAACAAGTATCTGAAGAATGCGAAAGTATGAGTCTGATGAGTGAAAATCTCAGGCCTAACCTGGACCTAACATGCATTATCCTCTAAAATATTGATCCAAACCAGGTTTAGTGGACTGTTTCAGTGTGGTACCACTTTACTACGTGATCCAAAGCAGAAAAAACCCTCGATCAGCTCAACATGTATGTTAGAACTGCGAAAGTATGACCCTGATGAGGGCAAATCCCAGGCCTAACCTAGACCTAACATGAATTATTCTCTAAAATATTGATCGAAACCAGGTTTAATTGACTGTTTCAGTGTTGTACTTCACTACTACGTGATGCAATCCAGAAAAAGCCCAGAATCTAGCCATCAAGTATGAGAAATATGCGAAAGTATGAGCCTGATGAGAGCAAATCCCAGACCTAACCCAGACCTAACATGAATTATTCTCTAAAATATTGACCGAAACCAGGTTTAATTCACTGTTTCAGTGTGGTACCACATTGCTACGTGATCCAATCCAGAAATAGCCCAGGATCTAGCCATGAAGTATGAGAAATATGCGAAAGTATGAGGGCAAATCCTAGACCTAACCCAGACCTAACATGCGTTATCATCTAAAATATTTATCAAGACCTGGTTTAATTGACTGTTTCAATGTGGTACCACATTACTACGTGACCAAATCCAGTAAAACCCCAGGATCCGTTCAACAAGTATGTGAAGAATGCGAAAGTATGAGTCTGATGAGTGAAAATCCTCGACCTAACCTAGACCTAACATGCGGTATCCTCAGAAATATTGATCGAAACCAGGTTTAATTGACTGTTTCAGTGTGGTACCACATTACTACGTGATCCAATCCAGAAATAGCCCAGGATCTAGCCATGAGGTATGAGAAATATGCGAAAGTATGACCCTGATGAGGGCAAATCCCAGGCCTAACCTAGATCTAACATGAATTATTCTCTAAAATATTGATCGAAACCAGGTTTAATTGACTGTTCCAGTGTGGTACCACATTACTACGTGATCCAATCCAGAAATAGCCCAGGATCTAGCCATCAAGTATGAGAGATATGCGATAGAATGAGCCTGATGAGAGCAAATCTTAGACCTAACACAGACCTAAGATGCGTTATCCTCTAAAATATTTATCCAGATCAGGTTTCATTGAATGTTTCAGTGTGGTACCACATTACTACGTGATCGAATCCAGAAATAGCCCATGATCTAGCCATGAAGTATGAGAAATATGCGAAAGTATGAGCCTGATGAGGGCGAATCCTAGACCTAACCCAAACCTAACATGCGTTATCCTCTAAAATATTGATCAAGACCAGGTTTAATTGAATGTTCCAGTGTGGTACCACATTACTACGTGAACCAAACCAGAAAAAACCCAGGATCTGTTAAACGAGTATGTGAAGTGTGCGAAAGTATGAGCCTGATGAGGGCGAATCCCAGACCTATCCCAGACCTAACTTGCCTTATCCTCTAAAATATTGATCGAATCAAGGTTTAATTGACTGTTTCAGCGTGGTACCACATTACTACGTGATACAATCCAGAAACGGCCCAGGATCTATGCATGAAGTATGAGAAATATGCGAAAGTATGAGCCTGATGTGGGCAAATCCTAGACCTAACCCAAACCCAACATGCGTTATCCTCTAAAATATTTATCAAGACCAGGTTTATTTGAATGCTTCAGTGTGGTACCACATTACTACGTGAACCATACCAGAAAAAACCCAGGATCCGTTCAACAAGTATCTGAAGAACGCGAATGTATGAGTCTGATGAGTGAAAATTTCAGGGCTATCCTAGACCTAACATGCATTATTCTCTAAAATATTGCTCCAAACCAGGTTTAGTGGACTGTTTCAGTGTGGTACCACTTTACTACGTGATCCAAAGCAGAAAAAACCCTCGATCAGGTCAACATGTAGGTTAGAACTGCGAAAGTATGACCCTGATGACGGCAAATCCCAAGCCTAACCTAGACTTAACATGAATTGTTCTCTAAAATATTGATCGAAACCAGGTTTAATTGACTGTTTCAGCGTGGTACCACAATACTACGTGATGCAATCCAGAAAAAGCCCAGGATCTAGCCATCAAGTATGAGAAATATGCGAAAGAATGTGCCTGATGAGGGCAAATCCTAGACCTATCCCAGACCTAACTTGCGTTATCCTCTAAAATATTGATCGAAACCAGGTTTAGTGGACTCTTTCAGTGTGGTACCACTTTACTACGTGATCCAAAGCAGAAAAAACCCTCGATCAGGTCAACATGCATGTTAAAACTGCGAAAGTATGACCCTGATGAGGGCAAGTCCCAGGCCTAACCTAGACCTAACATGCGTTATCTTCTAAAATATTGAGCGAAACCAGGTTTAATGGACTGTTTCAGTGTGGTACCACATTACTACGTGAACCAAACCAGAAAAAACCCAGGATCAGTTCAACAAGTATGTGAAAAACGCGAAAGTATGAGCCTGATGAGGGCGAATCCCAGACCTATCCCTGACCTAACTTGCGTTATCCTCTAAAATATTGATCGAAACCAGGTTTCATTGACTGTTTCAGCGTGGTACCACGTTACTACGTGATACAATCCTGAAACAGCCCGGGATCTAGCCATGAAGTATGAGAAATATGCGAAAGTATGAGCCTGATGAGGGCAAATCCTAGACCAAACCCAAACCTAACATGCGTTACCCTCTAAAATATTGATCCATACCGGGTATAATGGACTGCTTCAGTGTGGTACCACTTTACTACGTGATCCAAAGCGGAAAAAACCCTCGATCAGGTCAACATGTATGTTAAAACTGCGAAAGTATGACCCTGACGAGGGCAAATCCGAGGCCTAACCTAGACCTAACATGCGTTGTCCTCTAAAATATTGATGGAAACCAGGTTTAATTGACTGTTTCAGTGTTGTACTTCATTACTACATGATGCAATCCAGAAAAAGCCCAGGATCTAGACATCAAGTATGAGAAATATGCGAAAGAATGAGCCTGATGAGAGCAAATCCCAGACCAAACCTAGACCTAACATGAATTATTCTCTAAAATATTGATCGAAACCAGGTTTAATTGACTGTTTTAGTTGTGGTACCACTTTACTACGTGATCCAAAGCAGAAAAAACCCTCGATCAGGTCAACATGCATGTTAAAACTGCGAGAGTATGACCCTGATGAGGGCAAATCCCAGACCTATCCCAGACCTAACATACGTTATCCTCAAAAATATTTATCGAAACCAGGTTTAATCGACTGTTTCAGTGTGATACCACATTACTACGTGATCCAAACCAGAAAAAAACCCAGGATCTGTTCAACAAGTATGTGAAAAACGCGAAAGTATGAGCCTGATGAGGGCAAATCCCAGACCTAACCCAGACCTAACTTGCGTTGTCCTCTAAGATATTGATGGAAACCAGGTTTAATCGACTGTTTCAGTGTGGTACCACATTACTACGTGATCCAAACCAGAAAAAAACGCAGGATCTGTTCAACAAGTATAAGAAGTATGCGAAAGTATGAGTCTGATGAGGGCAAATCCCAGGCCTAAACTAGACATAACTTTCGTTATCCTCTAAAATGTTGATCGAAACCAGGTTTAATTGACTGTTTTAGTGTGGTACCACTTTACTACGTGTTCCAATGCAGAAAAAACTCTCGATCAGGTCAACATGCATGTTAAAACTGCGAAAGTATGAGCCTGATGAGGGCACATCCCAGACGTATCCCAGACCTAACATACGTTATCCTCAAAAATATTTATCGAAACCAGGTTTAATCGACTGTTTCAGTGTGGTCCCACATTACTACGTGATCCAAACCAGAAAAAACCCAGGATCCGTTCAACAAGTATGTGAAGAATGCGAAAGTATGAGTCTCGTGAGTGAAAATCCCAGGCCTAACCTAGACCCAACATGCGTCATCCTCAAAAATATTGATCGAAACCAGGTTTAATTGACTGTTTCAGTGTTGTACTTCATTACTACGTGTTGCAATCCACAAAAAGCCCAGGATCTAGCCATCAAGTATGAGAGATATGCGAAAGAATGAGCCTGATCAGAGCAAATCCCAGACCTAACCCAGACCTAACATGAATTATTCTCTAAAATATTGATCGAAACCAGGTTTAATTGACTGATTCAGTGTGGTACCACATTACTGCGTGATCCAATCCAGTAATAGCCCAGGATCCAGCCATGAAGTATGAGAAATATGCGAAAGTATGAGCCTGATGGGGGCAAATCCTAGACTTAACCCAGACCTAACATGCGTTATCCTCAAAAATATTGATCGAAACCTGGTTTAATCGACAGTTTCAGTGTGGTACCACAATCCTACGTGATACAATCCAGAAACAGCCCGGGATCTAGCAATGAAGTATGACAAATATGCGAAAGTATGAGCCTGATGAGGGCAAATCCCAGACCTATCCCAGACCTAACTTGCGTTGTCCTCTAAGATATTGATGGAAACCAGGTTTAATCGACTGTTTCAGTGTGGTACCACTTTACTACGTGATCCAAAGCAGAAAAAACACTCGATGAGGACAACATGTATGTTAGAACTGCGAAAGTATGACCCTGATGAGGGCGAATCCCAGACCTATCCCGGACCTAACTTGCGTTATCCTCTAAAATATTGATCGAAACGAGGTTTAATTGACTGTTTCAGCGTGGTACCACATTACTACGTGATACGATCCAGAAACAGCCCGGGATCTAGCCATGAAGTATGAGAAATATGCGAAAGTATGAGCCTGATGAGGGCAAATCCTAGACCTAGCCCAAACCTAACATGCGTTATCCTCTAAAATATTGATCCAAACCGGGTTTAATGGACTGCTTCAGTGTGGTACCCCTTTACTACGTGATCCAAAGCGGAAAAAACCCTCGATCAGGTCAACATGTATGTTAAAACTGCGAAAGTATGACCCTGACGAGTGAAAATCCTCGGCCTAACCTAGACCTAACATGCGTTATCCTCAAAAATATTGATCGAAACCATGTTTAATCGACAGTTTCAGTGTGGTACTACATTACTACGTGATCCAAACCAGAAAAAAACCCAGGATCTGTTCAACAAGTATGTGAAGTATGCGAAAGTATGAGTCTGATGAGGACAAATCCCAGGCCTAAACTAGACATAACTTTCGTTATTCTCTAAAATATTGATCGAAACCAGGTTTAATTGACTGCTTTAGTGTGGTACCACATTACTACGTGATCCAAAGCAGAAAAAACCCTCGATCAGGTCAACATGCATGTTAAAACTGCGAAAGTATGACCCTGATGAGGGCAAATCCCAGACCTATCCCAGACCTAACTTGCGTTGTCCTCTAAGATATTGATGCAAACCAGGTTTAATTGACTGTTTCAGTGTTGTACTTCATCACTACGTGATCAAATCCAGTAAAACCCCAGGATCCGTTCAACAAGTATGTGAAGAATGCGAAAGTATGAGCCTGATGAGGGCAAATCCCAGACATATCCCAGACCTAACATGAATTATTCCCTAAAATATTGATCGAAACCAGGTTTAATTGACTGATTCAGTGTGGTACCACATTACTGCGTGATCCAAACCAGTAATAGCCCAGGATCCAGCCATGAAGTATGAGAAATATGCGAAAGTATGAGCCTGATGAGGGCAAATCCTAGACCTAACCCAGACCTAACATGCGTTATCCTCTAAAATATTTATCAAGACCAGGTTTAATTGATTGTTTCAGTGTGGTACCACATTACTACGTGATCCACACCAGAAAAAACCCAAGATCCGTTCAACAAGTATGTGAAGAATGCGAAAGTATGAGTCTGATGAGTGAAAATCCCAGGCCTAACCTAGACCTAACATGCGTCATCCTCAAAAATATTGATCGAAACCAGGTTTAATTGACTGTTTCAGTGTTGTACTTCATTACTACGTGTTGCAATCCACAAAAAGCCCAGGATCTAGCCATCAAGTATGAGAGATATGCGAAAGAATGAGCCTGATGGGAGCAAATCCCAGACCTAACCGAGACCTAACATGAATTATTCTCTAAAATATTGATCGAAACCAGGTTTAATTGACTGATTCAGTGTGGTACCACATTACTGCGTGATCCAATCCAGTAATAGCCCAGGATCCAGCCATGAAGTATGAGAAATATGCGAAAGTATGAGACTGATGAGGGCAAATCCTAGACCTAACCCAGACCTAGCATGCGTTATCCTCTAAAATATTTATCAAGACCAGGTTTAATTGATTGTTTCAGTGTGGTACCACATTACTACGTGATCCACACCAGAAAAAACCCAAGATCCGTTCAACAAGTATGTGAAGAATGCGAAAGTATGAGTCTGATGAGTGAAAATCCCAGGCCTAACCTAGACCTAACATGCGTTATCCTCAAAAATATTGATCGAAACCTGGTTTAATCGACTGTATCAGTGTGGTACAACAATACTACGTGATGCAATCCAGAAAAAGGCCAGGATCTAGCCATCAAGTATGAGAAATATGCGAAAGAATGAGCCTGATGAGGGCAAATCCTAGACCTAACCCAGACCTAACAAGCGTTATCCTCAATAATATTTATCAAGACCAGGTTTAACTGAATGTTTCAGTTTGGTACCACATTACTACGTGATCCATACCAGAAAAACCCCAGGATCTGTTGAACAAGTATCTGAAGAATGCGAAAGAATGAGTCTGATGAGTGAAAATCCCAGGCCTAACCTAGACCTAACATGCGTTATCCTCAAAAATATTGATCGAAACCTGGTTTAATCGACTGTTTCAGTGTGGTACCACATTACTATGTGATCCAAACCAGAAAATAGCCCAGGATCTATCCATGAAGTATAATAAATATGCGAAAGTATGAGCCTGATGAGGGCAAATCCTAGACCTAACCCAGACCTAACAAGCGTTATCCTCAATAATATTTATCAAGACCAGGTTTAACTGAATGTTTCAGTTTGGTACCACATTACTACGTGATCCATACCAGAAAAACCCCAGGATCTGTTGAACAAGTATGTGAAAAATGCGAAAGCATGAGTCTGATGAGGGCAAATCCCAGGCCTAACCTAGACATAACTTTCGATATCCTCTAAAATATTGATGGAAACCAGGTTTAGTGGGCTGTTTCAGTGTGGTACCACATTACTGGGCGATCCAAACCAGAAAAAACCCAGGATCTGTTCAACAAGTATGTGAAAAATGCGAAAGTATGACCCTGATGTGTGCAAATCCCAGGCCTAACCTAGACCTAACATGAATTATTCTCTAAAATATTGATCGAAACCAGGTTTAATTGACTGTTTCAGTGTTGTTCTTCATTACTACGTGATGCAATCCAGAAAAAGCCCAGGATCTAGCAATCAAGTATGAGAGATATGCGAAAGAATGAGCCTGATGAGAGCAAATCCCAGACCTAACCCAGACCTAACATGAATTATTCTCTAAAATATTGATCGAAACCAGGTTTAATTGACTGTTTCAGTGTGGTACCACATTACTACGTGATCCAATCCAGTAATAGCCCAGGATCCAGCCATGAAGTATGAGACATATGCGAAAGTATGAGCCTGATGAGGGCAAATCCTAGACCTAACCCAGACCTAACATGCGTTATCCTCTAAAATATTTATCAAGGCCAGGTTTAATTGATTGTTTCAGTGTGGTACCACATTACTACGTGATCCACACCAGAAAAAACCCAAGATCCGTTCAACAAGTATGTGAAGAATGCGAAAGTATGAGTCTGATGTGTGAAAATCCCAGGCCTAACCTAGACCTAACATGCGTTATCCTCAAAAATATTGATCGAAACCTGGTTTAATCGACTGTTTCAGTGTGGTACCACATTACTACGTGAACCAAACCTGAAAAAAACCAGGATCAGTTCAACAAGTATGTGAAAAACGCGAAAGTAAGAGCCTGATGAGGGCGAATCCCAGGCCTAACCTAGACCTAACATGCGTTGTCCTCTAAAATATTGATGGAAACCAGGTTTAATTGACTGTTTCAGTGTTGTACTTCATTACTACGTGATGCAATCCAGAAAAAGCCCAGGATCTAGACATCAAGTATGAGAAATATGCGAAAGAATGAGCCTGATGAGAGCAAATCCCATACCAAACCTAGACCTAACATGAATTATTCTCTAAAATATTGATCGAAACCAGGTTTAATTGACTGTTTCAGTGTGGTACCACATTACTATGTGATCCAAACCAGTAAAAACCCAGGATCCGTTCAACAAGTATGTGAAGAATGCGAAAGTATGAGTCTGATGAGTGAAAATCCTCGGCCTAACCTAGACCTAACATGCGTTATCCTCAAAAATATTGATCGAAACCATGTTTAATCGACTGTTTCAGTGTGGTACCACATTACTACGTGATCCAAACCAGAAAAAGACCCAGGATCTGTTCAACAAGTATGTGAAAAACGCGAAAGTAAGAGCCTGATGAGGGCAAATCCCAGACCTATCCCAGACCTAACTTCCGTTATCCTCTAAAATATTGATCGAAACCAGGTTTAATTGACTGTTTCAGTGTGGTACCACATTACTACGTGAACCAAACCAGAAAAAACCCAGGATCAGTTCAACAAGTATGTGAAAAACGCAAAAGTATGAGCCTGATGAGGGCGAATCCCAGACCTATCCCTGACCTAACTTGCGTTATCCTCTAAAATATTGATCGAAACCAGGTTTAATTGACTGTTTCAGCGTGGTACCACAATACTACGTGATGCAATCCAGAAAAAGCCCAGGATCTAGCCATCAAGTATGAGAAATATGCGAAAGAATGTGCCTGATGAGGGCAAATCCTAGACCTATCCCAGACCTAACTTGCGTTATCCTCTAAAATATTGATCGAAACCAGGTTTAGTGGACTGTTTCAGTGTGGTACCACTTTACTACGTGATCCAAAGCAGAAAAAACCCTCGATCAGGTCAACATGCATGTTAAAACTGCGAAAGTATGACCCTGATGAGGGCAAGTCCCAGGCCTAACCTAGACCTAACATGCGTTATCTTCTAAAATATTGAGCGAAACCAGGTTTAATGGACTGTTTCAGTGTGGTACCACATTACTACGTGAACCAAACCAGAAAAAACCCAGGATCAGTTCAACAAGTATGTGAAAAACGCGAAAGTATGAGCCTGATGAGGGCGAATCCCAGACCTATCCCTGACCTAACTTGCGTTATCCTCTAAAATATTGATCGAAACCAGGTTTCATTGACTGTTTCAGCGTGGTACCACGTTACTACGTGATACAATCCTGAAACAGCCCGGGATCTAGCCATGAAGTATGAGAAATATGCGAAAGTATGAGCCTGATGAGGGCAAATCCTAGACCAAACCCAAACCTAACATGCGTTACCCTCTAAAATATTGATCCATACCGGGTATAATGGACTGCTTCAGTGTGGTACCACTTTACTACGTGATCCAAAGCGGAAAAAACCCTCGATCAGGTCAACATGTATGTTAAAACTGCGAAAGTATGACCCTGACGAGGGCAAATCCGAGGCCTAACCTAGACCTAACATGCGTTGTCCTCTAAAATATTGATGGAAACCAGGTTTAATTGACTGTTTCAGTGTTGTACTTCATTACTACATGATGCAATCCAGAAAAAGCCCAGGATCTAGACATCAAGTATGAGAAATATGCGAAAGAATGAGCCTGATGAGAGCAAATCCCAGACCAAACCTAGACCTAACATGAATTATTCTCTAAAATATTGATCGAAACCAGGTTTAATTGACTGTTTTAGTTGTGGTACCACTTTACTACGTGATCCAAAGCAGAAAAAACCCTCGATCAGGTCAACATGCATGTTAAAACTGCGAGAGTATGACCCTGATGAGGGCAAATCCCAGACCTATCCCAGACCTAACATACGTTATCCTCAAAAATATTTATCGAAACCAGGTTTAATCGACTGTTTCAGTGTGGTCCCACATTACTACGTGATCCAAACCAGAAAAAAACCCAGGATCTTATCAACGAGTATGTGAAGTGTGCGAAAGTATGAGTCTGATGAGGGCTAATCCCAGACCTAACTTGCGTTATCCTCAAAAATATTGATCGAAACCATGTTTAATCGACTGTTTCAGTGTGATACCACATTACTACGTGATCCAAACCAGAAAAAAACCCAGGATCTGTTCAACAAGTATGTGAAAAACGCGAAAGTATGAGCCTGATGAGGGCAAATCCCAGACCTAACCCAGACCTAACTTGCGTTGTCCTCTAAGATATTGATGGAAACCAGGTTTAATCGACTGTTTCAGTGTGGTACCACATTACTACGTGATCCAAACCAGAAAAAAACGCAGGATCTGTTCAACAAGTATAAGAAGTATGCGAAAGTATGAGTCTGATGAGGGCAAATCCCAGGCGTAAACTAGACATAACTTTCGTTATCCTCTAAAATGTTGATCGAAACCAGGTTTAATTGACTGTTTTAGTGTGGTACCACTTTACTACGTGTTCCAATGCAGAAAAAACTCTCGATCAGGTCAACATGCATGTTAAAACTGCGAAAGTATGAGCCTGATGAGGGCACATCCCGGACGTATCCCAGACCTAACATACGTTATCCTCAAAAATATTTATCGAAACCAGGTTTAATCGACTGTTTCAGTGTGGTCCCACATTACTACGTGATCCAAACCAGAAAAAACCCAGGATCCGTTCAACAAGTATGTGAAGAATGCGAAAGTATGAGTCTCGTGAGTGAAAATCCCAGGCCTAACCTAGACCCAACATGCGTCATCCTCAAAAATATTGATCGAAACCAGGTTTAATTGACTGTTTCAGTGTTGTACTTCATTACTACGTGTTGCAATCCACAAAAAGCCCAGGATCTAGCCATCAAGTATGAGAGATATGCGAAAGAATGAGCCTGATCAGAGCAAATCCCAGACCTAACCCAGACCTAACATGAATTATTCTCTAAAATATTGATCGAAACCAGGTTTAATTGACTGATTCAGTGTGGTACCACATTACTGCGTGATCCAATCCAGTAATAGCCCAGGATCCAGCCATGAAGTATGAGAAATATGCGAAAGTATGAGCCTGATGGGGGCAAATCCTAGACTTAACCCAGACCTAACATGCGTTATCCTCAAAAATATTGATCGAAACCTGGTTTAATCGACAGTTTCAGTGTGGTACCACAATCCTGCGTGATACAATCCAGAAACAGCCCGGGATCTAGCAATGAAGTATGACAAATATGCGAAAGTATGAGCCTGATGAGGGCAAATCCCAGACCTATCCCAGACCTAACTTGCGTTGTCCTCTAAGATATTGATGGAAACCAGGTTTAATCGACTGTTTCAGTGTGGTACCACTTTACTACGTGATCCAAAGCAGAAAAAACACTCGATGAGGACAACATGTATGTTAGAACTGCGAAAGTATGACCCTGATGAGGGCGAATCCCAGACCTATCCCGGACCTAACTTGCGTTATCCTCTAAAATATTGATCGAAACGAGGTTTAATTGACTGTTTCAGCGTGGTACCACATTACTACGTGATACGATCCAGAAACAGCCCGGGATCTAGCCATGAAGTATGAGAAATATGCGAAAGTATGAGCCTGATGAGGGCAAATCCTAGACCTAGCCCAAACCTAACATGCGTTATCCTCTAAAATATTGATCCAAACCGTGTTTAATGGACTGCTTCAGTGTGGTACCCCTTTACTACGTGATCCAAAGCGGAAAAAACCCTCGATCAGGTCAACATGTATGTTAAAACTGCGAAAGTATGACCCTGACGAGTGAAAATCCTCGGCCTAACCTAGACCTAACATGCGTTATCCTCAAAAATATTGATCGAAACCATGTTTAATCGACAGTTTCAGTGTGGTACTACATTACTACGTGATCCAAACCAGAAAAAAACCCAGGATCTGTTCAACAAGTATGTGAAGTATGCGAAAGTATGAGTCTGATGAGGACAAATCCCAGGCCTAAACTAGACATAACTTTCGTTATTCTCTAAAATATTGATCGAAACCAGGTTTAATTGACTGCTTTAGTGTGGTACCACATTACTACGTGATCCAAAGCAGAAAAAACCCTCGATCAGGTCAACATGCATGTTAAAACTGCGAAAGTATGACCCTGATGAGGGCAAATCCCAGACCTATCCCAGACCTAACTTGCGTTGTCCTCTAAGATATTGATGCAAACCAGGTTTAATTGACTGTTTCAGTGTTGTACTTCATCACTACGTGATCAAATCCAGTAAAACCACAGGATCCGTTCAACAAGTATGTGAAGAATGCGAAAGTATGAGCCTGATGAGGGCAAATCCCAGACATATCCCAGACCTAACATGAATTATTCCCTAAAATATTGATCGAAACCAGGTTTAATTGACTGATTCAGTGTGGTACCACATTACTGCGTGATCCAATCCAGTAATAGCCCAGGATCCAGCCATGAAGTATGAGAAATATGCGAAAGTATGAGCCTGATGAGGGCAAATCCTAGACCTAACCCAGACCTAACATGCGTTATCCTCTAAAATATTTATCAAGACCAGGTTTAATTGATTGTTTCAGTGTGGTACCACATTACTACGTGATCCACACCAGAAAAAACCCAAGATCCGTTCAACAAGTATGTGAAGAATGCGAAAGTATGAGTCTGATGAGTGAAAATCCCAGGCCTAACCTAGACCTAACATGCGTCATCCTCAAAAATATTGATCGAAACCAGGTTTAATTGACTGTTTCAGTGTTGTACTTCATTACTACGTGTTGCAATCCACAAAAAGCCCAGGATCTAGCCATCAAGTATGAGAGATATGCGAAAGAATGAGCCTGATGGGAGCAAATCCCAGACCTAACCGAGACCTAACATGAATTATTCTCTAAAATATTGATCGAAACCAGGTTTAATTGACTGATTCAGTGTGGTACCACATTACTGCGTGATCCAATCCAGTAATAGCCCAGGATCCAGCCATGAAGTATGAGAAATATGCGAAAGTATGAGACTGATGAGGGCAAATCCTAGACCTAACCCAGACCTAGCATGCGTTATCCTCTAAAATATTTATCAAGACCAGGTTTAATTGATTGTTTCAGTGTGGTACCACATTACTACGTGATCCACACCAGAAAAAACCCAAGATCCGTTCAACAAGTATGTGAAGAATGCGAAAGTATGAGTCTGATGAGTGAAAATCCCAGGCCTAACCTAGACCTAACATGCGTTATCCTCAAAAATATTGATCGAAACCTGGTTTAATCGACTGTATCAGTGTGGTACAACAATACTACGTGATGCAATCCAGAAAAAGGCCAGGATCTAGCCATCAAGTATGAGAAATATGCGAAAGAATGAGCCTGATGAGGGCAAATCCTAGACCTAACCCAGACCTAACAAGCGTTATCCTCAATAATATTTATCAAGACCAGGTTTAACTGAATGTTTCAGTTTGGTACCACATTACTACGTGATCCATACCAGAAAAACCCCAGGATCTGTTGAACAAGTATCTGAAGAATGCGAAAGAATGAGTCTGATGAGTGAAAATCCCAGGCCTAACCTAGACCTAACATGCGTTATCCTCAAAAATATTGATCGAAACCTGGTTTAATCGACTGTTTCAGTGTGGTACCACATTACTATGTGATCCAAACCAGAAAATAGCCCAGGATCTATCCATGAAGTATAATAAATATGCGAAAGTATGAGCCTGATGAGGGCAAATCCTAGACCTAACCCAGACCTAACAAGCGTTATCCTCAATAATATTTATCAAGACCAGGTTTAACTGAATGTTTCAGTTTGGTACCACATTACTACGTGATCCATACCAGAAAAACCCCAGGATCTGTTGAACAAGTATGTGAAAAATGCGAAAGCATGAGTCTGATGAGGGCAAATCCCAGGCCTAACCTAGACATAACTTTCGATATCCTCTAAAATATTGATGGAAACCAGGTTTAGTGGGCTGTTTCAGTGTGGTACCACATTACTGGGCGATCCAAACCAGAAAAAACCCAGGATCTGTTCAACAAGTATGTGAAAAATGCGAAAGTATGACCCTGATGTGTGCAAATCCCAGGCCTAACCTAGACCTAACATGAATTATTCTCTAAAATATTGATCGAAACCAGGTTTAATTGACTGTTTCAGTGTTGTTCTTCATTACTACGTGATGCAATCCAGAAAAAGCCCAGGATCTAGCAATCAAGTATGAGAGATATGCGAAAGAATGAGCCTGATGAGAGCAAATCCCAGACCTAACCCAGACCTAACATGAATTATTCTCTAAAATATTGATCGAAACCAGGTTTAATTGACTGTTTCAGTGTGGTACCACATTACTACGTGATCCAATCCAGTAATAGCCCAGGATCCAGCCATGAAGTATGAGACATATGCGAAAGTATGAGCCTGATGAGGGCAAATCCTAGACCTAACCCAGACCTAACATGCGTTATCCTCTAAAATATTTATCAAGGCCAGGTTTAATTGATTGTTTCAGTGTGGTACCACATTACTACGTGATCCACACCAGAAAAAACCCAAGATCCGTTCAACAAGTATGTGAAGAATGCGAAAGTATGAGTCTGATGTGTGAAAATCCCAGGCCTAACCTAGACCTAACATGCGTTATCCTCAAAAATATTGATCGAAACCTGGTTTAATCGACTGTTTCAGTGTGGTACCACAATACTACGTGATGCAATCCAGAAAAAGCCCAGGATCTAGCCACCAAGTATGAGAGATAAGCGATAGAATGAGCCTGATGAGGGCAAATCCTAGACCTATCCCAGACCTAACTTGCGTTATCCTCTAAAATATTGATCGAAACCAGGTTTAATGGACTGTTTTAGTGTGGTACCACTTTACTACGTGATCCAATGCAGAAAAAACCCTCGATCAGGTCAACATGCATGTTAAAACTGCGAAAGTATGACCCTGATGAGGGCAAATCCCAGGCCTAACCTAGACCTAACATGCGTTATCTTCTAAAATATTGAGCGAAACCAGGTTTAATGGACTGTTTCAGTGTGGTACCACATTACTACGTGAACCAAACCAGAAAAAAACCAGGATCAGTTCAACAAGTATGTGAAAAACGCGAAAGTAAGAGCCTGATGAGGGCGAATCCCAGGCCTAACCTAGACCTAACATGCGTTGTCCTCTAAAATATTGATGGAAACCAGGTTTAATTGACTGTTTCAGTGTTGTACTTCATTACTACGTGATGCAATCCAGAAAAAGCCCAGGATCTAGACATCAAGTATGAGAGATATGCGAAAGAATGAGCCTGATGGGAGCAAATCCCAGACCTAACCGAGACCTAACATGAATTATTCTCTAAAATATTGATCGAAACCAGGTTTAATTGACTGTTTCAGTGTGGTACCACATTACTATGTGATCCAAACCAGTAAAAACCCAGGATCCGTTCAACAAGTATGTGAAGAATGCGAAAGTATGAGTCTGATGAGTGAAAATCCTCGGCCTAACCTAGACCTAACATGCGTTATCCTCAAAAATATTGATCGAAACCATGTTTAATCGACTGTTTCAGTGTGGTACCACATTACTACGTGATCCAAACCAGAAAAAGACCCAGGATCTGTTCAACAAGTATGTGAAAAACGCGAAAGTAAGAGCCTGATGAGGGCAAATCCCAGACCTATCCCAGACCTAACTTGCGTTGTCCTCTAAGATATTGATGGAAACCAGGTTTAATCGACTGTTTCAGTGTGGTACCACACTACTACGTGATCCAAACCAGAAAAAACCCAGGATCTGTTCAACAAGTATGTGAAAAACGCGAAAGTATGAGCCTGATGAGAGCAAATCCCAGACCTATTCCAGACCTAACTTGCGTTGTCCTCTAAGATATTGATGGAAACCAGGTTTAATTGACTGTTTCTGTGTTGTACTTCATTAGTACGTGATGCAATCCAGAAAAAGCCCAGGATCTAGCCATCAAGTATGAGAGATATGCGAAAGAATGAGCCTGATGAGAGCAAATCCCAGACCTAACCTAGACCTAACATGCGTTATCTTCTAAAATATTGAGCGAAACCAGGTTTAATGGACTGTTTCAGTGTGGTACCACATTACTACGTGAACCAAACCAGAAAAAAACCAGGATCAGTTTAACAAGTATGTGAAAAACGCGAAAGTAAGAGCCTGATGAGGGCGAATCCCAGGCCTAACCTAGACCTAACATGCGTTGTCCTCTAAAATATTGATGGAAACCAGGTTTAATTGACTGTTTCAGTGTTGTACTTCATTACTACGTGATGCAATCCAGAAAAAGCCCAGGATCTAGACATCAAGTATGAGAAATATGCGAAAGAATGAGCCTGATGAGAGCAAATCCCATACCAAACCTAGACCTAACATGAATTATTCTCTAAAATATTGATCGAAACCAGGTTTAATTGACTGTTTCAGTGTGGTACCACATTACTATGTGATCCAAACCAGTAAAAACCCAGGATCCGTTCAACAAGTATGTGAAGAATGCGAAAGTATGAGTCTGATGAGTGAAAATCCTCGGCCTAACCTAGACCTAACATGCGTTATCCACAAAAATATTGATCGAAACCATGTTTAATCGACTGTTTCAGTGTGGTACCACATTACTACGTGATCCAAACCAGAAAAAAACCCAGGATCTGTTCAACAAATATGTGAAGTATGCGAAAGTAAGAGCCTGATGAGGGCAAATCCCAGACCTATCCCAGACCTAACTTGCGTTGTCCTCTAAGATATTGATGGAAACCAGGTTTAATCGACTGTTTCAGTGTGGTACCACATTACTACGTGATCCAAACCAGAAAAAAACCCAGGATCTTATCAACGAGTATGTGAAGTGTGCGAAAGTATGAGTCTGATGAGGGCTAATCCCAGACCTATCCCAGACCTAACTTGCGTTATCCTCTAAAATAATGATCGAAACCAGGTTTAATTGACTGTTTTAGTTGTGGTACCACTTTATTACGTGATCCTAAGCAGAAAAAACCCTCGATCAGGTCAACATGCATGTTAAAACTGCGAGAGTATGACCCTGATGAGGGCAAATCCAAGACCTATGCCAGACCTGACATGCGTTATCCTCTAAAATATTTATCAAGACCAGGTTTAATTGATTGTTTCGGTGTGGTCCCACATTACAACGTGAACCAAACCAGAAAAAACCCAGGATCCGTTTAACAAGTATGTGAAGAATGCGAAAGTATGAGTCTGATGCGTGAAAATCCCAGGCCTAACCTAGACCTAACATGCGTTATCCTCAAAAATATTGATCCAAACCTGGTTTAATGGGCTGTTTCAGTGTGGTACCACTTTACTACGTGATCCAAAGCAGAAAAAACACTCGATCAGGTCAACATGTATGTTAGAACTGCGAAAGTATGACCCTGATGAGGGCGAATCCCAGACCTATCCCAGACCTAACTTGCGTTATCCTCTAAAATATTGATCGAAACGAGGTTTAATTGACTGTTTCAGCGTGGTACCACATTACTACGTGATACGATCCAGAAACAGCCCGGGATCTAGCCATGAAGTATGAGAAACATGCGAAAGTATGAGCCTGATGAGGGCAAATCCTAGACCTAACCCAAACCTAACATGCGTTATCCTCTAAAATATTGATCCAAACCGGGTTTAATGGACTGCTTCAGTGTGGTACCACTTTACTACGTGATCCAAAGCGGAAAAAACTCTCGATCAGGTCAACATGTATGTTAAAACTGCGAAAGTATGACCCTGACGAGTGAAAATCCTCGGCCTAACCTAGACCTAACATGCGTTATCCTCAAAAATATTGATCGAAACCATGTTTAATCGACCGTTTCAGTGTGGTACCACATTACTACGTGATCCAAACCAGAACAAAACCCAGGATCTGTTCAACAGGTATGTGAAGTATGCGAAAGTATGAGTCTGATGAGGACAAATCCCAGGCCTAAACTAGACATAACTTTCGTTATTCTCTAAAATATTGATCGAAACCAGGTTTAATTGACTGCTTTAGTGTGGTGCCACATTACTACGTGATCCAAAGCAGAAAAAACCCTCGATCAGGTCAACATGCATGTTAAAACTGCGAAAGTATGAGCCTGATGAGGGCAAATCCCAGACCTATCCCAGACCTAACATGCGTTATCCTCAAAAATATTAATCGAAACCAGGTTTAATCGACTGTTTCAGTGTGGTACCACATTACTACGTGATCCAAACCAGAAAAAACCCAGGATCCGTTTAACAAGTATGTGAAGAATGCGAAAGTATGAGTCTGATGAGTGAAAATCCCAGGCCTAACCTAGACCTAACATGCGTTATCCTCAAAAATATTGATCGAAACCTGGTTTAATCGACTGTTTCAGTGTGGTACCACAATACTACGTGATCCACACCAGAAAAAATCCAAGATCCGTTCAACAAGTATGTGAAGAATGCGAAAGTATGAGTCTGATGAGTGAAAATCCCAGGCCTAACCTAGACCTAACATGCGTTATCCTCAAAAATATTGATCGAAACCTGGTTTAATCGACTGTTTCAGTGTGGTACCACAATACTACGTGATGAAATCCAGATAAAGCCCAGGATCTAGCAATCAAGTATGAGAAATATGCGAAAGAATGAGCCTGATGAGGGCAAATCCTAGACGTATCCCAGACCTAACTTGCGTTATCCTCTAAAATATTGATCCAAACCTGGTTTAATGGACAGTTACAGTGTGGTACCACTTCACTACGTGATCCAAAGCAGAAAAAACACTCGATCAGGTCAACATGTATGTTAGAACTGCGAAAGTATGACCCTGATGAGGGCAAATCCCAGACCTATCCCAGATCTAACTTGCGTTGTCCTCTAAGATATTGATGCAAACCAGGTTTAATTGACTGTTTCAGTGTTGTACTTCATTACTACGTGATGCAACCCAGAAAAAGCCCAGGATCTAGCCATCAAGTATGAGAGATATGCGAAAGAATGAGCCTGATGAGAGCAAATCCCAGAACTAACCCAGACCTAACATGAATTATTCTCTAAAATATTGATCGAAACCAGGTTTAATTGTCTGTTTCAGTGTGGTACAACATTACTACGTGATCCAATCCAGTAATAGCCCAGGATCCAGCCATGAAGTATGAGAAATATGCGAAAGTATGAGCCTGATGTGGGCAAATCCTAGACCTAACCCAGACCTAACAAGCGTTATCCTCTAAAATATTTATCAAGACCAGGTTTAATTGATTGTTTCAGTGTGGTACCACATTACTACGTGATCCACACCAGAAAAAATCCAAGATCCGTTCAACAAGTATGTGAAGAATGCGAAAGTATGAGCCTGATGAGTGAAAATCCCAGGCCTAACCTAGACCTAACATGCGTTATCCTCAAAAATATTGATCGAAACCTGGTTTAATCGACTGTTTCAGTGTGGTACCACAATACTACGTGATGAAATCCAGATAAAGCCCAGGATCTAGCAATCAAGTATGAGAAATATGCGAAAGAATGAGCCTGATGAGGGCAAATCCTAGACGTATCCCAGACCTAACTTGCGTTATCCTCTAAAATATTGATCGAAACCAGGTTTCATTGACTGTTTCAGTGTGGTACCACATTACTACGTGAACCAAACCAGAAAAAACCCAGGATCAGTTCAACAGGTATGTGAAAAACGCAAAAGTATGAGCCTGATGAGGGCGAATCCCAGACCTATCCCTGACCTAACTTGCGTTATCCTCTAAAATATTGATCGAAACCAGGTTTAATTGACTGTTTCAGCGTGGTACCACAATACTACGTGATGCAATCCAGAAAAAGCCCAGGATCTAGCCATCAAGTATGAGAAATATGCGAAAGAATGAGCCTGATGAGGGCAAATCCTAGACCTATCCCAGACCTAACTTGCGTTATCCTCTAAAATATTGATCGAAACCAGGTTTAGTGGAATGTTTCAGTGTGGTACCACTTTACTACGTGATCCAAAGCAGAAAAAACCCGCGATCAGGTCAACATGCATGTTAAAACTGCGAAAGTATGACCCTGATGAGGGCAAATCCCAGGCCTAACCTAGACCTAACATGCGTTATCTTCTAAAATATTGAGCGAAACCAGGTTTAATGGACTGTTTCAGTGTGGTACCACATTACTACGTGATCCAAACCAGAAAAAACCCAGGATCAGTTCAACAAGTATGTGAAAAACGCGAAAGTATGAGCCTGATGAGGGCGAATCCCAGACCTATCCCTGACCTAACTTGCGTTATCCTCTAAAATATTGATCGAAACCAGGTTTCATTGACTGTTTCAGCGTGGTACCACGTTACTACGTGATACAATCCTGAAACAGCCCGGGATCTAGCCATGAAGTATGAGAAATATGCGAAAGTATGAGCCTGATGAGGGCAAATCCTAGACCAAACCCAAACCTAACATGCGTTACCCTCTAAAATATTGATCCATACCGGGTATAATGGACTGCTTCAGTGTGGTACCACTTTACTACGTGATCCAAAGCGGAAAAAACCCTCGATCAGGTCAACATGTATGTTAAAACTGCGAAAGTATGACCCTGACGAGGGCAAATCCGAGGCCTAACCTAGACCTAACATGCGTTGTCCTCTAAAATATTGATGGAAACCAGGTTTAATTGACTGTTTCAGTGTTGTACTTCATTACTACATGATGCAATCCAGAAAAAGCCCAGGATCTAGACATCAAGTATGAGAAATATGCGAAAGAATGAGCCTGATGAGAGCAAATCCCAGCCCAAACCTAGACCTAACATGAATTATTCTCTAACATATTGATCGAAACCAGGTTTAATTGACTGTTCCAGTGTGGTACCACATTACTATGTGATCCAAACCAGTAAAAACCCAGGATCCGTTCAACAAGTATGTGAAGAATGCGAAAGTATGAGCCTGATGAGTGAAAATCCTCGGCCTAACCTAGACCTAACATGCGTTATCCTTAAAAATATTGATCGAAACCATGTTTAATCGACTGTTTCAGTGTCGTACCACATTACTACGTGATCCAAACCAGAAATAAAACCAGGATCTGTTCAACAAGTATGTGAAGTATGCGAAAGTATGAGCCTGATGACGGCAAATCCCAGGCCTAACCCAAACCTAACATGCGTTATCCTCTAAAATATTGATCCAAACCGGGTTTAATGGACTGCTTCAGTGTGGTACCACCTTACTACGTGATCCAAAGCGGAAAAAACCCTCGATCAGGTCAACATGCATGTTAAAACTGCGAAAGTATGACCCTGATGAGGGCAAATCCCAGGCCTAACCTAGACCTAACATGCGTTATCTTCTAAAATATTGAGCGAAACCAGGTTTAATGGTCTGTTTCAGTGTGGTACCACATTACTACGTGAACCAAACCAGAAAAAAACCAGGATCAGTTCAACAAGTATGTGAAAAGCGCGAAAGTAAGAGTCTGATGAGGGCGAATCCCAGGCCTAACCTAGACCTAACATGCGTTGTCCTCTAAAATATTGATGGAAACCAGGTTTAATTGACTGTTTCAGTGTTGTACTTCATTACTACGTGATGCAATCCAGAAAAAGCCCAGGATCTAGACATCAAGTATGAGAAATATGCGAAAGAATGAGCCTGATGAGAGCAAATCCCTTACCAAACCTAGACCTAACATGAATTATTCTCTGAAATATTGATCGAAACCAGGTTTAATTGACTGTTTCAGTGTGGTACCACATTACTATGTGATCCAAACCAGTAAAAACCCAGGATCCGTTCAACAAGTATGTGAAGAATGCGAAAGTATGAGTCTGATGTGTGAAAATCCTCGGCCTAACCTAGACCTAACATGCGTTATCCTCAAAAATATTGATCGAAACCATGTTTAATCGACTGTTTCAGTGTGGTACCACATTACTACATGATCCAAACCAGAAAAAAACCCAGGATCTGTTCAACAAGTATGTGAAAAACGCGAAAGTATGAGCCTGATGAGGGCAAATCCCAGACCTATCCCTGACCTAACTTGCGTTGTCCTCTAAGATATTGATGGAAACCAGGTTTAATCGACTGTTTCAGTGTGGTACCACATTACTACGTGATCCAAACCAGAAAAAAACCCAGGATCTGTTCAACAAGTATGTGAAGTATGCGAAAGTATGAGTCTGATGAGGGCAAATCCCAGGCCTAAACTAGACATAACTTTGGTTATCCTCTAATATGTTGATCGAAACCAGGTTTAATTGACCGTTTTAGTGTGGTACCACTTTACTACGTGATCCAAACCAGAAAAAACCCAGGATCAGTTCAACAAGTATGTGAAAAACGCGAAAGTATGAGCCTGATGAGGGCGAATCCCAGACCTATCCCAGACCTAACTTGCGTTATCCTCTAAAATATTGATCGAAACCAGGTTTAATTGACTGTTCCAGTGTGTTACCACATTACTATGTGATCCAAACCAGTAAAAACCCAGGATCCGTTCAACAAGTATGTGAAGAATGCGAAAGTATGAGCCTGATGAGTGAAAATCCGCGGCCTAACCTAGACCTAACATGCGTTATCCTTAAAAATATTGATCGAAACCATATTTAATCGACTGTTTCAGTGTCGTACCACATTACTACGTGATCCAAACCAGAAAAACACCCAGGATCTGTTCAACAAGTATGTGAAGTATGCGAAAGTATGAGCCTGATGACGGCAAATCCCAGGCCTAACCCAAACCTAACATGCGTTATCCTCTAAAATATTGATCCAAACCGGGTTTAATGGACTGCTTCAGTGTGGTACCACCTTACTACGTGATCCAAAGCGGAAAAAACCCTCGATCAGGTCAACATGTATGTTAAAACTGCGAAAGTATGACCCTGACGAGGACAAATCCCAGGCCTAACCTAGACCTAACATGCGTTATCTTCTAAAATATTGAGCGAAACCAGGTTTAATGGACTGTTTCAGTGTGGTACCACATTACTACGTGAACCAAGCCAGAAAAAACCCAGGATCAGTTCAACAAGTATGTGAAAAACACGAAAGTATGAGCCTGATGAGGGCGAATCCCAGACCTATCCCTGACCTAACTTGCGTTATCCTCTAAAATATTGATCGAAACCAGGTTAATTGACTGTTTCAGCGTGGTACCACATTACTACGTGAGACAATCCTGAAACAGCCCGGGATCTAGCCATGAAGTATGAGAAATATGCGAAAGTATGAGCCTGATGAGGGCAAATCCTAGACCTAACCCAAACCTAACATGCGTTATCCTCTAAAATATTGATCCAAACCGGGTTTAATGGACTGCTTCAGTGTGGTACCACTTTACTACGTGATCCAAAGCGGAAAAAACCCTCGATCAGGTCAACATGTATGTTAAAACTGCGAAAGTATGACCCTGACGAGTGAAAATCCTCGGCCTAACCTAGACCTAACATGCGTTGTCCTCTAAAATATTGATGGAAACCAGGTTTAATTGACTGTTTCAGTGTTGTACTTCATTACTACATGATGCAATCCAGAAAAAGCCCAGGATCTAGACATCAAGTATGAGAAATATGCGAAAGAATGAGCTTGATGAGAGCAAATCCCAGACCAAACCTAGACCTAACATGAATTATTCTCTAAAATATTGATCGAAACCAGGTTTAATTGACTGTTTCAGTGTGGTACCACATTACTACGTAACCCAAACCAGAAAAAACCCAGGATCTGTTCAACAAATATGTGAAAAACACGAAAGTATGAGCCTGATGAGGGCAAATCCCAGACCTATCCCAGACCTAACTTGCGTTGTCCTCTAAGATATTGATGGAAACCAGGTTTAATTGACTGTTTCAGTGTTGTACTTCATTACTACGTGATGCAATCCAGAAAAAGCCCAGGATCTAGCCATCAAGTATGAGAAATATGCGAAAGTATGAGCCTGATGAGGGCGAATCCCAGACCTATCCCAGACCTAACATGCGTTATCCTCAAAAATATTAATCGAAACCAGGTTTAATCGACTGTTTCAGTGTGGTCCCACATTATTACGTGATCCAAACCAGAAAAACCCCAGGATCCGTTCAACAAGTATGTGAAGAATGCGAAAGTATGAGTCTGATGAGGGCAGATCCCAGACCTATCCCAGACCAAACTTGCGTTATCCTCTAAAATATTGATCGAAACCAGGTTTAATCGACTGTTTCAGTGTGGTACCACATTGCTACGTGATCCAAACCAGAAAAAACCCAGGATCAGTTCAACAAGTATGTGAAAAACGCGAAAGTATGAGCCTGATGAGGGCGAATCCCAGACCTATCCCAGACCTAACTTGCGCTATCCTCTAAAATATTGATCGAAACCAGGTTTAATCGACTGTTTCAGTGTGGTACCACATTGCTACGTGATCCAAACCAGAAAAAACCCAGGATCAGTTCAACAAGTATGTGAAAAACGCGAAAGTATGAGCCTGATGAGGGCGAATCCCAGAGCTATCCCAGACCTAACTTGCGTTATCCTCTAAAATATTGATCGAAACGAGGTTTAATTGACTGTTTCAGCGTGGTACCACATTACTACGTGATACAATCCAGAAACAGCCCGGGATATAGCCATGGAGTATGAGAAATATGCGAAAGTATGAGCCTGATGAGGGCAGATCCTAGACCTAACCCAAACCTAACATGCGTTATCCTCTAAAATATTGATCCAAACCGGGTTTAATGGACTGCTTCAGTGTGGTACCACTTTACTACGTGATCCAAAGCGGAAAAAACCCTCGATCAGGTCAACATGTATGTTAAAACTGCGAAAGAATGACCCTGACGAGGGCAAATCCCAGGCCTAACCTAGACCTAACATGCGTTGTCCTCTAAAATATTGATGGAAACCAGGTTTAATTGAGTGTTTCAGTGTTGTACTTCATTACTACGTGATGCAATCCAGAAAAAGCCCAGGATCTAGACATCAAGTATGAGAAATATGCGAAAGAATGAGCCTGATCAGAGCAAATCCCAGCCCAAACCTAGACCTAACATGAATTATTCTCTAACATATTGATCGAAACCAGGTTTAATTGACTGTTCCAGTGTGGTACCACATTACTATGTGATCCAAACCAGTAAAAACCCAGGATCCGTTCAACAAGTATGTGAAGAATGCGAAAGTATGAGCCTGATGAGTGAAAATCCGCGGCCTAACCTAGACCTAACATGCGTTATCCTTAAAAATATTGATCGAAACCATATTTAATCGACTGTTTCAGTGTCGTACCACATTACTACGTGATCCAAACCAGAAAAACACCCAGGATCTGTTCAACAAGTATGTGAAGTATGCGAAAGTATGAGCCTGATGACGGCAAATCCCAGGCCTAACCCAAACCTAACATGCGTTATCCTCTAAAATATTGATCCAAACCGGGTTTAATGGACTGCTTCAGTGTGGTACCACCTTACTACGTGATCCAAAGCGGAAAAAACCCTCGATCAGGTCAACATGTATGTTAAAACTGCGAAAGTATGACCCTGACGAGGACAAATCCCAGGCCTAACCTAGACCTAACATGCGTTATCTTCTAAAATATTGAGCGAAACCAGGTTTAATGGACTGTTTCAGTGTGGTACCACATTACTACGTGAACCAAGCCAGAAAAAACCCAGGATCAGTTCAACAAGTATGTGAAAAACACGAAAGTATGAGCCTGATGAGGGCGAATCCCAGACCTATCCCTGACCTAACTTGCGTTATCCTCTAAAATATTGATCGAAACCAGGTTAATTGACTGTTTCAGCGTGGTACCACATTACTACGTGAGACAATCCTGAAACAGCCCGGGATCTAGCCATGAAGTATGAGAAATATGCGAAAGTATGAGCCTGATGAGGGCAAATCCTAGACCTAACCCAAACCTAACATGCGTTATCCTCTAAAATATTGATCCAAACCGGGTTTAATGGACTGCTTCAGTGTGGTACCACTTTACTACGTGATCCAAAGCGGAAAAAACCCTCGATCAGGTCAACATGTATGTTAAAACTGCGAAAGTATGACCCTGACGAGTGAAAATCCTCGGCCTAACCTAGACCTAACATGCGTTGTCCTCTAAAATATTGATGGAAACCAGGTTTAATTGACTGTTTCAGTGTTGTACTTCATTACTACATGATGCAATCCAGAAAAAGCCCAGGATCTAGACATCAAGTATGAGAAATATGCGAAAGAATGAGCTTGATGAGAGCAAATCCCAGACCAAACCTAGACCTAACATGAATTATTCTCTAAAATATTGATCGAAACCAGGTTTAATTGACTGTTTCAGTGTGGTACCACATTACTACGTAACCCAAACCAGAAAAAACCCAGGATCTGTTCAACAAATATGTGAAAAACACGAAAGTATGAGCCTGATGAGGGCAAATCCCAGACCTATCCCAGACCTAACTTGCGTTGTCCTCTAAGATATTGATGGAAACCAGGTTTAATTGACTGTTTCAGTGTTGTACTTCATTACTACGTGATGCAATCCAGAAAAAGCCCAGGATCTAGCCATCAAGTATGAGAAATATGCGAAAGTATGAGCCTGATGAGGGCGAATCCCAGACCTATCCCAGACCTAACATGCGTTATCCTCAAAAATATTAATCGAAACCAGGTTTAATCGACTGTTTCAGTGTGGTCCCACATTATTACGTGATCCAAACCAGAAAAACCCCAGGATCCGTTCAACAAGTATGTGAAGAATGCGAAAGTATGAGTCTGATGAGGGCAGATCCCAGACCTATCCCAGACCAAACTTGCGTTATCCTCTAAAATATTGATCGAAACGAGGTTTAATTGACTGTTTCAGTGTGGTACCACATTGCTACGTGATCCAAACCAGAAAAAACCCAGGATCAGTTCAACAAGTATGTGAAAAACGCGAAAGTATGAGCCTGATGAGGGCGAATCCCAGACCTATCCCAGACCTAACTTGCGCTATCCTCTAAAATATTGATCGAAACCAGGTTTAATCGACTGTTTCAGTGTGGTACCACATTGCTACGTGATCCAAACCAGAAAAAACCCAGGATCAGTTCAACAAGTATGTGAAAAACGCGAAAGTATGAGCCTGATGAGGGCGAATCCCAGACCTATCCCAGACCTAACTTGCGTTATCCTCTAAAATATTGATCGAAACGAGGTTTAATTGACTGTTTCAGCGTGGTACCACATTACTACGTGATACAATCCAGAAACAGCCCGGGATATAGCCATGGAGTATGAGAAATATGCGAAAGTATGAGCCTGATGAGGGCAAATCCTAGACCTAACCCAAACCTAACATGCGTTATCCTCTAAAATATTGATCCAAACCGGGTTTAATTGACTGTTTTAGTGTGGTACCACTTTACTACGTGATCCAAAGCGGAAAAAACCCTCGATCAGGTCAACATGTATGTTAAAACTGCGAAAGTATGACCCTGACGAGGGCAAATCCCAGGCCTATCCCAGACCTAACTTGCGTTATCCTCTAAAATATTGATCGAAACCAGGTTTAATTGACTGTTTTAGTGTGGTACCACTTTACTACGTGATCCAAAGCGGAAAAAACCCTCGATCAGGTCAACATGTATGTTAAAACTGCGAAAGTATGACCCTGACGAGGGCAAATCCCAGGCCTAACCTAGACCTAACATGCGTTGTCCTCTAAAATATTGATGGAAACCAGGTTTAATTGACTGTTTCAGTGTTGTACTTCATTACTACATGATGCAATCCAGAAAAAGCCCAGGATCTAGACATCAAGTATGAGAAATATGCGAAAGAATGAGCTTGATGAGAGCAAATCCCAGACCAAACCTAGACCTAACATGAATTATTCTCTAAAATGTTGATCGAAACCAGGTTTAATCGACTGTTTCAGTGTGGTATCACATTACTACGTAACCCAAACCAGAAAAAACCCAGGACCTGTTCAACAAGTATGTGAAAAACACGAAAGTATGAGCCTGATGAGGGCAAATCCCAGACCTATCCCAGACCTAACTAGCGTTGTCCTCTAAGATATTGATGGAAACCAGGTTTAATTGACTGTTTCAGTGTTGCACTTCATTACTACGTGATGCAATCCAGAAAAAGCCCAGGATCTAGCCATCAAGTATGAGAAATATGCGAAAGTATGAGCCTGATGAGGGCGAATCCCAGACCTATCCCAGACCCAACTTGCGTTATCCTCTAAAATATTTATCATGACCAGGTTTAATTGATTGTTCCAGTGTGGTCCCACATTACTACGTGATGCAAGCCAGAAAAAACCCAGGATCCGTTCAACAAGTATGTGAAGAATGCGAAAGTATGAGTCTGATGAGTGAAAATCCCAGACCTAACCTAGACCTAACATGCGTTATCCTCTACAATATTGATCCAAACCAGGTTTAATGGACTGTTTCAGTGTGGTACCACACTACTACGTGATCTAAACCAGAAAAAACCCAGGATCTGTTCAACAAGTATGTGAAAAACGCGAAAGTATGAGCCTGATGAGAGCAAATCCCAGACCTATCCCAGACCTAACTTGCGTTGTCCTCTAAAACATTTATCAATACCAGGTTTAATTGATTGTTTCAGTGTGGTCCCACATTACTACGTGATCCAAACCAGAAAAAACCCAGGATCAGTTCAACAAGTATGTGAAAAACGCGAAAGTATGAGCCTGATGAGGGCGAATCCCAGACCTATCCCAGACCAAACTTGCGTTATCCTCTAAAATATTGATCCAAACCGGGTTTAATGGACTGCTTCAGTGTGGTACCACTTTACTACGTGATCCAAAGCGGAAAAAACCCTCGATCAGGTCAACATGTATGTTAAAACTGCGAAAGTATGAGCCTGATGAGGGCAAATCCCATACCTATCCCAGACCTAACATGCGTTATCCTCAAAAATATTAATCGAAACCAGGTTTAATCGACTGTTTCAGTGTGGTCCCACATTATTACGTGATCCAAACCAGAAAAAACCCAGGATCCGTTCAACAAGTATGTGAAGAATGCGAAAGTATGAGTCTGATGAGGGCAGATCCCAGACCTATCCCAGACCAAACTTGCGTTATACTCTAAAATATTGATCGAAACCAGGTTTAATCGACTGTTTCAGTGTGGTACCACATTGCTACGTGATCCAAACCAGAAAAAACCCAGGATCCGTTCAACAAGTATGTGAAGAATGCGAAAGTATGAGTCTCATGAGTGAAAATCCCAGGCCTAACCTAGACCCAACATGCGTCGTCCTCAAAAATATTGATCGAAACCAGGTTTAATTGACTGTTTCAGTGTTGTACTTCATTACTACGTGTTGCAATCCAGAAAAAGCCCAGGATCAAGCCATCAAGTATGAGAGATATGCGAAAGAATGAGCCTGATGAGAGCAAATCCCAGACCTAACCCAGACCTAACATGAATTATTCTCTAAAATATTGATCCAAACCGGGTTTAATGGACTGCTTCAGTGTGGTACCACTTTACTACGTGATCCAAAGCGGGAAAAACCCTCGATTAGGTCAACATGTATGTTAAAACTGCGAAAGTATGACCCTGACGAGGGCAAATCCCAGGCCTAACCTAGACCTAACATGCGTGGTCCTCTAAAATATTGATGGAAACCAGGTTTAATTGACTGTTTCAGTGTTGTACTTCATTACTACGTGATGCAACCCAGAAAAAGCCCAGGATCTATACATCGAGTATGAGAAATATGCGAAAGAATGAGCCTGATGAGGGCGAATCCCAGACCTATCCCAGACCTAACTTGCGTTATCCTCTAAAATATTGATCGAAACCAGGTTTAATCGACTGTTTCAGTGTGGTACCACATTGCTACGTGATCCAAACCAGAAAAAACCCAGGATCAGTTCAACAAGTATGTGAAAAACGCGAAAGTATGAGCCTGATGTGGGCGAATCCCAGACCTATCCCAGACCTAACTTGCGTTATCCTCTAAAATATTGATCGAAACGAGGTTTAATTGACTGTTTCAGCGTGGTACCACATTACTACGTGATACAATCCAGAAACAGCCCGGGATATAGCCATGAAGTATGAGAAATAGTCGAAAGTATGAGCCTGATGAGGGCAAATCCTAGACCTAACCCAAACCTAACATGCGTTATCCTCTAAAATATTTATCAAGACCAGGTTTAATTGATTGTTTCAGTGTGGTACCACATTACTACGTGATCCACACCAGAAAAAACCCAAGATCCGTTCAACAAGTATGTTAAGAATGCGAAAGTATGAGTCTGATGAGTGAAAATCCCAGGCCTAACCTAGACCTAACATGCGTTATCCTCAAAAATATTGATCGAAACCTGGTTTAATCGATTGTTTCAGTGTGGTACCACAATACTACGTGATGCAATCCAGAAAAAGCCCAGGATCTAGCCATCAAGTATGAGAAATATGCGAAAGAATGAGCCTGATGAGGGCAAATCCTAGACCTATCCCAGACCTAACTTGCGTTATCCTCTAAAATATTGATCGAAACCAGGGTTAATTGACTGTTTTAGTGTGGTACCACTTTACTACGTGATCCAAAGCAGAAAAAACCATCGATCAGGTCAACATGCATGTTAAAACTGCGAAAGTATGACCCTGATGAGGGCAAATCCCAGGCCTAACCTAGTCCTAACATGCGTTATCTTCTAAAATATTGAGCGAAACCAGGTTTAATGGACTGTTTCAGTGTGGTACCACATTACTACGTGAACCAAACCAGAAAAAACCCAGGATCAGTTCAACAAGTATGTGAAAAACGCGATAGTATGAGCCTGATGAGGGCGAATCCCAGACCTATCCCTGACCTAACTTGCGTTATCCTCTAAAATATTGATCGAAACCAGGTTTAATTGACTGTTTCAGCGTGGTACCACATTGCTACGTGATCCAAACCAGAAAAAACCCTGGATCAGTTCAACAAGTATGTGAAAAACGCGAAAGTATGAGCCTGATGGGGGCGAATCCCAGACCTATCCCAGACCTAACTTGCGCTATCCTCTAAAATATTGATCGAAACGAGGTTTAATTGACTGTTTCAGCGTGGTACCACATTACTACGTGATACAATCCAGAAACAGCCCGGGATCTAGCCATGAAGTATGAGAAATATGCGAAAGTATGAGCCTGGTGAGGGCAAATCCTAGACCTAACCCAAACCTAACATGCGTTATCCTCTAAAATATTGATCCAAACCGGGTTTAATGGACTGCTTCAGTGTGGTACCACTTTACTACGTGATCCAAAGCGGAAAAAACCCTCGATCAGGTCAACATGTATGTTAAAACTGCGAAAGTATGACCCTGACGAGGGCGAATCCCAGACCTATCCCAGACCTAACTTGCGTTATCCTCTAAAATATTGATCGAAACCAGGTTTAATCGACTGTTTCAGTGTGGTACCACATTGCTACGTGATCCAAACCAGAAAAAACCCAGGATCAGTTCAACAAGTATGTGAAAAACGCGAAAGTATGAGCCTGATGTGGGCGAATCCCAGACCTATCCCAGACCTAACTTGCGTTATCCTCTAAAATATTGATCGAAACGAGGTTTAATTGACTGTTTCAGCGTGGTACCACATTACTACGTGATACAATCCAGAAACAGCCCGGGATATAGCCATGAAGTATGAGAAATAGTCGAAAGTATGAGCCTGATGAGGGCAAATCCTAGACCTAACCCAAACCTAACATGCGTTATCCTCTAAAATATTTATCAAGACCAGGTTTAATTGATTGTTTCAGTGTGGTACCACATTACTACGTGATCCACACCAGAAAAAACCCAAGATCCGTTCAACAAGTATGTTAAGAATGCGAAAGTATGAGTCTGATGAGTGAAAATCCCAGGCCTAACCTAGACCTAACATGCGTTATCCTCAAAAATATTGATCGAAACCTGGTTTAATCGATTGTTTCAGTGTGGTACCACAATACTACGTGATGCAATCCAGAAAAAGCCCAGGATCTAGCCATCAAGTATGAGAAATATGCGAAAGAATGAGCCTGATGAGGGCAAATCCTAGACCTATCCCAGACCTAACTTGCGTTATCCTCTAAAATATTGATCGAAACCAGGGTTAATTGACTGTTTTAGTGTGGTACCACTTTACTACGTGATCCAAAGCAGAAAAAACCATCGATCAGGTCAACATGCATGTTAAAACTGCGAAAGTATGACCCTGATGAGGGCAAATCCCAGGCCTAACCTAGTCCTAACATGCGTTATCTTCTAAAATATTGAGCGAAACCAGGTTTAATGGACTGTTTCAGTGTGGTACCACATTACTACGTGAACCAAACCAGAAAAAACCCAGGATCAGTTCAACAAGTATGTGAAAAACGCGATAGCATGAGCCTGATGAGGGCGAATCCCAGACCTATCCCTGACCTAACTTGCGTTATCCTCTAAAATATTGATCGAAACCAGGTTTAATTGACTGTTTCAGCGTGGTACCACATTGCTACGTGATCCAAACCAGAAAAAACCCTGGATCAGTTCAACAAGTATGTGAAAGACGCGAAAGTATGAGCCTGATGGGGGCGAATCCCAGACCTATCCCAGACCTAACTTGCGCTATCCTCTAAAATATTGATCGAAACGAGGTTTAATTGACTGTTTCAGCGTGGTACCACATTACTACGTGATACAATCCAGAAACAGCCCGGGATCTAGCCATGAAGTATGAGAAATATGCGAAAGTATGAGCCTGGTGAGGGCAAATCCTAGACCTAACCCAAACCTAACATGCGTTATCCTCTAAAATATTGATCCAAACCGGGTTTAATGGACTGCTTCAGTGTGGTACCACTTTACTACGTGATCCAAAGCGGAAAAAACCCTCGATCAGGTCAACATGTATGTTAAAACTGCGAAAGTATGACCCTGACGAGGGCAAATCCCAGGCCTATCCCAGACCTAACTTGCGTTATCCTCTAAAATATTGACCGAAACCAGGTTTAATTGACTGTTTTAGTGTGGTACCACTTTACTACGTGATCCAAAGCAGAAAAAACCCTCGATCAGGTCAACATGCATGTTGAAACTGCGAAAGTATGAGCCTGATGAGGGCAAATCCTAGACCTAACCCAAACCTAACATGCGTTATCCTCTAAAATATTGATCCAAACCGGGTTTAATGGACTGCTTCAGTGTGGTACCACTTTACTACGTGATCCAAAGCGGAAAAAACCCTCGATCAGGTCAACATGTATGTTAAAACTGCGAAAGTATGACCCTGACGAGGGCAAGTCCCAGGCCTAACCTAGACCTAACATGCGTTGTCCTCTAAAATATTGATGGAAACCAGGTTTAATTGACTGTTTCAGTGTTGTACTTCATTACTACATGATGCAATCCAGAAAAAGCCCAGGATCTAGACATCAAGTATGAGAAATATGCGAAAGAATGAGCTTGATGAGAGCAAATCCCAGACCAAACCTAGACCTAACATGAATTATTCTCTAAAATATTGATCGAAACCAGGTTTAATTGACTGTCCCAGTGTGGTACCACATTACTATGTGATCCAAACCAGTAAAAACCCAGGATCCGTTCAACAAGTATGTGAAGAATGCGAAAGTATGAGTCTGATGAGTGAAAATCCTCGGCCTAACCTAGACCTAACATGCGTTATCCTCAAAAATATTGATCGAAACCATGTTTAATCGACTGTTTCAGTGTGGTACCACATTACTACGTGATCCAAACCAGAAAAAAACCCAGGATCTGTTCAACAAGTATGTGAAAAACGCGAAAGTATGAGCCTGATGAGGGCAAATCCCAGACCTATCCCAGATCTAACTTTTTTTTTTTTTTTTTTGTCGTGGGGAAAATCTTCGAAAGACTCCCTCCCACCTCCTTGGGGAGAGGTGGGAGGGGTGTGTGGGATTCCCCGCGCCCGTACAACGACAGGCGCGGGACCTACCCACTAAAAACCCCACGGTGACCCTTCGGCACGCTTTGGGAGGATACCGGGAATCGCTCGAAGCATTCTTCCGGTATCCTCCCCGTGCCCGCGCTTTCGCGCCCATCCCCCGGGGGGACAATCGGTCCCCCCAGTAGACACACAGCCTCATAGCGGCGGGACGGGGCCACTCCATCCCGCCGCTATCCGTCCCGGGGCCGCGTTTAGTGGCGGCTGCGAGCCCCAACTCGCAACCGCCCGCGACCCCGTTTCCACCCCTCGGCGGCCGGGCGTTCATCGCCGCACCAGACCGCCGAGGGTGCCTCCCCTTGCGTTGGACCGGTAGGGGGAGGCACTCCTACCCCCAACCGGTCCGACCCGGCGCCGCCTGGCGGGAGGAGGGTCCCCTCAGGACCCCCCTCCCAGCCTAGGTCATCCGCCACGCCGAGGCGGCCGCCCGCGACGCCTCGCGACCGGGCGACGACCTCGGGCCACCGCACGAGCGCGAGCTTCAGCGCCCCGCTGAAGCTCGCGCTCCCTCCCCGCGGCCTCCTTCTGCAACATTACGTTCTCGCAGAAGGAGGCCACGGCCCTCCACTTCTCCTCGCTGCCGAGCATGGCGCGCACCACGCCCGGCAGCGAGACATCCCGCCCGACAACGCCGACCAGGACACGGCGCTCCCCCTCCCACGCGGGGCATACCTCCAGGGTATGATCCGCCGTGTCCTGCTCAGCGTCGCAGTGGCAGCAACGCGCCGTCGGCTCCTTCCCTATCCGGCACAGGTATCTTCCGAAGCTGCCATGCCCGGAAAATACCTGTGCCAGCCGGTAGGTGAGGCTGCCATGGCCTCTGTCCAGCCACTCCTTCAGGAGCGGCCGAACAGCCCCGACAGTCCGGTGCCCCGCGGTTGGCAGAGCCAGCCGCTCCTGCCACGCGAGCAACACGGACTGCCGGGCCTGGCGCTTCAAATCGCCCCAAGCAGGTTCCTGCCCGCCCGGGACCGCCCCCACCCCCGCGCGACGGTCGACGCGGTGCCGGTACATCACCGCGTGCGACCGCGCGAGCAGGTCCATGGGCGGCATCCCCGCTAGAACCGTCGCCGCCTCATGTGACATGGTCCGATACCCGCGGACGACCCTGAGCGCCATGCGCCTCTGCACCCGACGCAGCATAGTCATGCTGCGCCGGGAGGCAGCCAGGTCGTCCGCCCAGACGGGGGCCCCGTATAGGGCCACCGACTGGACCATTGCCACATAGAGGCGACGAACTCGGCCCGCCGGGCCCCCCAGGTTGGGCAGGATCCGGCCCAGAGCCGCAACCATCCTTTCCAACCGGGGGACCAGGCAGCGGAAATGCTTCTCGAAACGCCAGTGGCTATCGAGGATCAGCCCCAGATACCTGATCTGGGGCTTCACCTCGATGTCAGCCCCACCCACCCGAATCAGAGGGGGTGGCGGATCCTGCCGAGGTGAATGAAACGCAATCACCTCGGTCTTATGGACCGCCACCGTCATCCCCATCCCCCTGATCCGGTCGACGACGCGTTGCGACCCCTCCTCCGCGCGACGCATGGCCCTCCCCCAGTGCGCCCCGACGGCCAGCACCAGTGTGTCATCCGCATAACACACCGTGCTGACGCCGTCGGGGAGGCCGGCCCGCAACACCGAGTCGTACGCGATGTTCCACAGGAGTGGCCCGAGGACCGACCCCTGCGGAACACCGCAGTACACCTCCCTCCGCATATCACCATCCCGGCCCGGATACTCGATCCACCTGCCGCGGAGATAATCCCCGACGACCGCCCTGAGACAAGGGGGGACTCGATGATATTCGAGCCCCCTCCTTATCTCTTCCCAGGGGAGGGTGTTAAAGGCATTGGCAATATCCAAGGATATTGCCAATGCCACCCCTCCCCGGGAGACGGCCGCCTCCGAGAGGGCCCTCACACGACCTATCGCGTCGATAGTCGATCGGCCCCCCCGGAAACCGAACTGGCAGTCGGCCAGACCGGGATCACCCCGCGACAGGTGCTCGACGAGGCGGGCAGCAATCACACGCTCGAAGAGCTTGCCCACCTCGTCGAGGAGACAAATGGGCCGGTATGCGGAGGGAGACTCCGCGGGCCGACCCTCCTTCCGGAGGAGGACCATCCTCGCCACCTTCCAACTGGGGGGGAATCGCCCGTCCCTCAGGCAGCGGTCGAACAACCGCCTGAGGTCGGCCCCAAGGACGCCCTGAGTCAAGACCCAAACCCGGCCGGGCACACCATCCGGACCCGGGGCCGTGTTACGAACCCCGAGCCGTCTGATGGCCGCTGCCAGCTCCTCCTGCGTGACCCCCAGCTCGGCCGTCCACTCCACTGGGACAGCCGCCGCCGCCGGAGGACGCGGTCCCCTCTCCCCAATTGGGAAGAGTGTATTGACCACGTCCTCCAGCAGCCGGGGGTCAAGACCCTCGGTGACGGGGGGCGCCCACGGGCGGAGCTTATTCAGCACCACCTTATATGGGCGCCCCCATGGATCGTCATCAAGGGTCTGGAGGAGCTCCTTCCATGCCTGGGTCTTGGCCCGTTTGATGGCGACCTGCAGAGCAACCCGCGCCACGCGGTATGCTCCATACAGGTCATCAGCTGCCCTCGCTCGCGCCACGCCGTCGCCTGTACGTTGACGACGGCGCGCGCGGGTGTACTGGCGTCGGGCGCGGACAGTCGCGACTCGCAACTCCGCGATCGCGTCCGACCACCAGTACACCGCCCGGCGAGGAGAAGCCCGCCCGACCCGAGGCATCGCCGCGTCGCAAATACCCGCGACCAATGCTCCGAGCCGGGCGACCTCCTCCTCTATGCTCGGCAACTCGGCCGCTCCCTGCGGCCAAGTTGCAGCGAGGGCAGCTGCCATCAGGGCGTCCTTGTCCAGGCGCCGAAGCGCCCAGCGGCGTGGTGGGGTGCCACGCAGGCGGCCGTGTCGGGATGCACTCGCGGCGGCAGAGACCTCCATCCGGATGTACCGGTGATCGGAGAGTGTCTCTGCCCCCGCGACCACGTGCCAACCCGACACCATGCGCACGGCGTTGGGGGTCGCGAATCCAACATCCACGATGGACCCCCCATATCGCCGCACGCATGTGTGCTCCGACCCCCGGTTCAATACCCGGAGGTCGAGCCCCGCCGCCCAATCGCCCAGGATCCCGCCGCGAACGGAGGTCCTGGGGGATCCCCAAGCCACCGACTTGGCATTAAAATCCCCCAGGACCAGCACCGGCCGGGCCGCGTAGCGCTGCACGCATGCCGCGACCTCGGCCAAGTACAGCTCGAACGCAGCGTGACCGCTACGGGGCGAAATGTAGCACCCCACCACAGCGACTCCCCCCCAGTCCACGGCGACGAATCCCCGACCGCGCTCCAACAAGGAGAACGGTGGGGACCCGTCGCCCCCTCCCCATACCGTCGCCACCAAGCCATCCGCGTCGCCCACCCAATGAGGGTGATCAGGGACGCGGTACGGCTCGGCGGCGACCGCCAGGCCAACCCCCCATTCCGCGAGGACTTGGGACATCAAGTCCTGTGCCGCGCGGCAGTGGTTATCCCAGATCTAACTTGCGTTATCCTCTAAAATATTGATCGGAACCAGGTTTAATTGACTGTTTCAGCGTGGTACCACGTTACTACGTGATACAATCCAGAAATAGCCCAGGATCTAGCCATGTGGTATGAGAAATATGCGAAAGTATGAGTATGATGAGGGCAAATTCTAGACCTGACCCAGACCTAACATGTGTTTTCCTCGAAAATATTTATCAAGACCTGGTTTAATTGAATGTCTCAGTGTGGAACCAAATTACTACGTGTACCAATCCAGAAAATTCCCAGGATCCGTTCAACAAGTATGTGAAGGATGCGAAAGTATGAGTCTGCTGAGTGAAAATCCCCGGCCTAACCTAGACCTAACATGCGTCATCCTCAAAAATATTGATCGAAACCAGGTTTAATGGACTGTTTCAGTGTGGTACCACATTACTACGTGAACCAAACCAGAAAAAACCCAGGATCAGTTCAACAAGTATGTGAAAAACGCGATAGTATGAGCCTGATGAGGGCGAATCCCAGACCTATCCCTGACCTAACTTGCGTTATCCTCTAAAATATTGATCGAAACCAGGTTTAATTGACTGTTTCAGCGTGGTACCACATTGCTACGTGATCCAAACCAGAAAAAACCCTGGATCAGTTCAACAAGTATGTGAAAAACGCGAAAGTATGAGCCTGATGGGGGCGAATCCCAGACCTATCCCAGACCTAACTTGCGCTATCCTCTAAAATATTGATCGAAACGAGGTTTAATTGACTGTTTCAGCGTGGTACCACATTACTACGTGATACAATCCAGAAACAGCCCGGGATCTAGCCATGAAGTATGAGAAATATGCGAAAGTATGAGCCTGGTGAGGGCAAATCCTAGACCTAACCCAAACCTAACATGCGTTATCCTCTAAAATATTGATCCAAACCGGGTTTAATGGACTGCTTCAGTGTGGTACCACTTTACTACGTGATCCAAAGCGGAAAAAACCCTCGATCAGGTCAACATGTATGTTAAAACTGCGAAAGTATGACCCTGACGAGGGCGAATCCCAGACCTATCCCAGACCTAACTTGCGTTATCCTCTAAAATATTGATCGAAACCAGGTTTAATCGACTGTTTCAGTGTGGTACCACATTGCTACGTGATCCAAACCAGAAAAAACCCAGGATCAGTTCAACAAGTATGTGAAAAACGCGAAAGTATGAGCCTGATGTGGGCGAATCCCAGACCTATCCCAGACCTAACTTGCGTTATCCTCTAAAATATTGATCGAAACGAGGTTTAATTGACTGTTTCAGCGTGGTACCACATTACTACGTGATACAATCCAGAAACAGCCCGGGATATAGCCATGAAGTATGAGAAATAGTCGAAAGTATGAGCCTGATGAGGGCAAATCCTAGACCTAACCCAAACCTAACATGCGTTATCCTCTAAAATATTTATCAAGACCAGGTTTAATTGATTGTTTCAGTGTGGTACCACATTACTACGTGATCCACACCAGAAAAAACCCAAGATCCGTTCAACAAGTATGTTAAGAATGCGAAAGTATGAGCCTGATGAGTGAAAATCCCAGGCCTAACCTAGACCTAACATGCGTTATCCTCAAAAATATTGATCGAAACCTGGTTTAATCGATTGTTTCAGTGTGGTACCACAATACTACGTGATGCAATCCAGAAAAAGCCCAGGATCTAGCCATCAAGTATGAGAAATATGCGAAAGAATGAGCCTGATGAGGGCAAATCCTAGACCTATCCCAGACCTAACTTGCGTTATCTTCTAAAATATTGATCGAAACCAGGTTTAATTGACTGTTTCAGCGTGGTACCACATTGCTACGTGATCCAAACCAGAAAAAACCCTGGATCAGTTCAACAAGTATGTGAAAAACGCGAAAGTATGAGCCTGATGGGGGCGAATCCCAGACCTATCCCAGACCTAACTTGCGCTATCCTCTAAAATATTGATCGAAACGAGGTTTAATTGACTGTTTCAGCGTGGTACCACATTACTACGTGATACAATCCAGAAACAGCCCGGGATCTAGCCATGAAGTATGAGAAATATGCGAAAGTATGAGCCTGGTGAGGGCAAATCCTAGACCTAACCCAAACCTAACATGCGTTATCCTCTAAAATATTGATCCAAACCGGGTTTAATGGACTGCTTCAGTGTGGTACCACTTTACTACGTGATCCAAAGCGGAAAAAACCCTCGATCAGGTCAACATGTATGTTAAAACTGCGAAAGTATGACCCTGACGAGGGCAAATCCCAGGCCTATCCCAGACCTAACTTGCGTTATCCTCTAAAATATTGACCGAAACCAGGTTTAATTGACTGTTTTAGTGTGGTACCACTTTACTACGTGATCCAAAGCAGAAAAAACCCTCGATCAGGTCAACATGCATGTTGAAACTGCGAAAGTATGAGCCTGATGAGGGCAAATCCTAGACCTAACCCAAACCTAACATGCGTTATCCTCTAAAATATTGATCCAAACCGGGTTTAATGGACTGCTTCAGTGTGGTACCACTTTACTACGTGATCCAAAGCGGAAAAAACCCTCGATCAGGTCAACATGTATGTTAAAACTGCGAAAGTATGACCCTGACGAGGGCAAGTCCCAGGCCTAACCTAGACCTAACATGCGTTGTGCTCTAAAATATTGATGGAAACCAGGTTTAATTGACTGTTTCAGTGTTGTACTTCATTACTACATGATGCAATCCAGAAAAAGCCCAGGATCTAGACATCAAGTATGAGAAATATGCGAAAGAATGAGCTTGATGAGAGCAAATCCCAGACCAAACCTAGACCTAACATGAATTATTCTCTAAAATATTGATCGAAACCAGGTTTAATTGACTGTCTCAGTGTGGTACCACATTACTATGTGATCCAAACCAGTAAAAACCCAGGATCCGTTCAACAAGTATGTGAAGAATGCGAAAGTATGAGTCTGATGAGTGAAAATCCTCGGCCTAACCTAGACCTAACATGCGTTATCCTCAAAAATATTGATCGAAACCATGTTTAATCGACTGTTTCAGTGTGGTACCACATTACTACGTGATCCAAACCAGAAAAAAACCCAGGATCTGTTCAACAAGTATGTGAAAAACGCGAAAGTATGAGCCTGATGAGGGCAAATCCCAGACCTATCCCAGATCTAACTTGCGTTATCCTCTAAAATATTGATCGGAACCAGGTTTAATTGACTGTTTCAGCGTGGTACCACGTTACTACGTGATACAATCCAGAAATAGCCCAGGATCTAGCCATGTGGTATGAGAAATATGCGAAAGTATGAGTATGATGAGGGCAAATTCTAGACCTGACCCAGACCTAACATGCGTTTTCCTCGAAAATATTTATCAAGACCTGGTTTAATTGAATGTCTCAGTGTGGAACCAAATTACTACGTGTACCAATCCAGAAAATTCCCAGGATCCGTTCAACAAGTATGTGAAGGATGCGAAAGTATGAGTCTGCTGAGTGAAAATCCCCGGCCTAACCTAGACCTAACATGCGTCATCCTCAAAAATATTGATCGAAACCTGGTTTAATCGACTGTTTCAGAGTGGTACCACATTACTACGTGACTCAAACCTGAAAAAACCCAGGATCTGTTCAACAAGTACGTGAAAAACGCGAAAGTATGAGCCTGATGAGGGCAAATCCCAGACCTATCCCAGACCTAACATGCGTTATCCTCAAAAATATTTATCGAAACCAGGTTTAATCGACTGTTTCTGTGTGGTCCCACATTACTACGTGATCCAAACCAGAAAAAACCCAGGATCCGTTCAACAAGTATGTGAAGAATGCGAAAGTATGAGTCTGATGAGTGAAAATCCCAGGCCTATACCAGACCTAACTTGCGCTATCCTCTAAAATATTGATCGAAACGAGGTTTAATTGACTGTTTCAGCGTGGTACCACATTACTACGTGATACAATCCAGAAACAGCCCGGGATCTAGCCATGAAGTATGAGAAATATGCGAAAGTATGAGCCTGGTGAGGGCAAATCCTAGACCTAACCCAAACCTAACATGCATTATCCTCTAAAATATTGATCCAAACCGGGTTTAATGGACTGCTTCAGTGTGGTACCACTTTACTACGTGATCCAAAGCGGAAAAAACCCTCGATCAGGTCAACATGTATGTTAAAACTGCGAAAGTATGACCCTGACGAGGGCAAATCCCAGGCCTATCCCAGACCTAACTTGCGTTATCCTCTAAAATATTGACCGAAACCAGGTTTAATTGACTGTTTTAGTGTGGTACCACTTTACTACGTGATCCAAAGCAGAAAAAACCCTCGATCAGGTCAACATGCATGTTGAAACTGCGAAAGTATGAGCCTGATGAGGGCAAATCCTAGACCTACCCAAACCTAACATGCGTTATCCTCTAAAATATTGATCCAAACCGGGTTTAATGGACTGCTTCAGTGTGGTACCACTTTACTACGTGATCCAAAGCGGAAAAAACCCTCGATCAGGTCAACATGTATGTTAAAACTGCGAAAGTATGACCCTGACGAGGGCAAATCCCAGGCCTAACCTAGACCTAACATGCGTTGTCCTCTAAAATATTTATCAAGACAAGGTTTAATTGAATGTTTCAGTGTGGTACCACATTACTACGTGATCCAAACCAGTAAAAACCCAGGATCCGTTCAACAAGTATGTGAAGAATGCGAAAGTATGAGTCTGATGAGTGAAAATCCCAGGCCTATACCAGACCTAACTTGCGCTATCCTCTAAAATATTGATCGAAACGAGGTTTAATTGACTGTTTCAGCGTGGTACCACATTACTACGTGATACAATCCAGAAACAGCCCGGGATCTAGCCATGAAGTATGAGAAATATGCGAAAGTATGAGCCTGATGAGGGCAAATCCTAGACCTAACCCAAACCTAACATGCGTTATCCTCTAAAATATTGATCCAAACCGGGTTTAATGGACTGCTTCAGTGTGGTACCACTTTACTACGTGATCCAAAGCGGAAAAAACCCTCGATCAGGTCAACATGTATGTTAAAACTGCGAAAGTATGACCCTGACGAGGGCAAATCCCAGGCCTAACCTAGACCTAACATGCGTTGTCCTCTAAAATATTTATCAAGACAAGGTTTAATTGAATGTTTCAGTGTGGTACCACATTACTACGTGATCCAAACCAGTAAAAACCCAGGATCCGTTCAACAAGTATGTGAAGAATGCGAAAGTATGAGTCTGATGAGTGAAAATCCCAGGCCTATACCAGACCTAACTTGCGCTATCCTCTAAAATATTGATCGAAACGAGGTTTAATTGACTGTTTCAGCGTGGTACCACATTACTACGTGATACAATCCAGAAACAGCCCGGGATCTAGCCATGAAGTATGAGAAATATGCGAAAGTATGAGCCTGATGAGGGCGAATCCCAGACCTATTCCAGACCTAACTTGCGTTATCCTCTAAAATATTGATCGGAACCAGGTTTAATTGACTGTTTCAGCGTGGTACCACGTTACTACGTGATACAATCCAGAAATAGCCCAGGATCTAGCCATGAGGTATGAGAAACATGCGAAAGTATGAGCATGATGAGGGCAAATTCTAGACCTGACCCAGACCTAACATGCGTTTTCCTCGAAAATATTTATCAAGACCTGGTTTAATTGAATGTCTCAGTGTGGTACCACATTACTACGTGTACCAATCCATAAAATTCCCAGGATCCGTTCAACAAGTATGAGAAGAATGCGAAAGTATGAGTCTGATGAGTGAAAATCCCAGGACTAACCTACCCCTAACATGCGTTATCCTCCAAATATTGATCGAAACCTGGTTTAATCGACTGTTTCAGCGTGGTACCACACTACTACGTGATCCAAACCAGAAAAAACCCAGGATCTGTTTAACAAGTATGTGAAAAACGCGAAAGTATGAGCCTGATGAGAGCAAATCCCAGACCTATCCCAGACCTAACTGGCGTTGTCCTCTAAAATATTTATCAATACCAGGTTTAATTGATTGTTTCAGTGTGGTCCCACATTACTACGTGATCCAAACCAGAAAAAACCCAGGATTAGTTCAACGAGTATGTGAAAAACGCGAAAGTATGAGCCTGATGAGGGCGAATCCCAGACCTATCCCAGACCAAACTTGCGTTATCCTCTAAAATATTGATCCAAACCGGGTTTAATGGACTGCTTCAGTGTGGTACCACTTTACTACGTGATCCAAAGCGGATAAAACCCTCGATCAGGTCAACATGTATGTTAAAACTGCGAAAGTATGACCCTGACAAGGGCAAATACCAGGCCTAACCTAGACGTAACATGCGTTGTCCTCTAAAATATTGATGGAAACCAGGTTTAATTGACTGTTTCAGTGTTGTACTTCATTACTACGTGATGCAATCCAGAGAAAGCCCAGGATCTAGCCATCAAGTATGAGAAATATGCGAAAGAATGAGCCTGATGAGAGCAAATCCTAGACCTATCCCAGACATAACTTTGGTTATCCTCTAAAATGTTGATCGAAACCAGGTTTAATTGACTGTTTTAGTGTGGTACCACTTTACTGCGTGATCCAATGCAGAAAAAACCCTCGATCAGGTCAACATGCATGTTAAAACTGCGAAAGTATGAGCCTGATGAGGGCAAATCCCAGACCTATCCCAGACCAAACATGCGTTATCCTCAAAAATATTAATAGAAACCAGGTTTAATCGACTGTTTCAGTGTGGTCCCACATTATTACGTGATCCAAACCAGAAAAAACCCAGGATCCGTTCAACAAGTATGTTAAGAATGCGAAAGTATGAGTCTGATGAGGGCAGATCCCAGACCTATCCCAGACCAAACTTGCGTTATCCTCTAAAATATTGATCGAAACCAGGTTTAATCGACTGTTTCAGTGTGGTACCACATTGCTACGTGATCCAAACCAGAAAAAACCCAGTTCAACAAGTATGTGAAAAACGCGAAAGTATGAGCCTGATGAGGGCGAATCCCAGACCTATCCCAGACCTAACTTGCGTTATCCTCTAAAATATTGATCGAAACCAGGTTTAATCGACTGTTTCAGTGTGGTACCACATTGCTACGTGATCCAAACCAGAAAAAACCCAGGATCAGTTCAACAAGTATGTGAAAAACGCGAAAGTATGAGCCTGATGAGGGCGAATCCCAGACCTATCCCAGACCTAACTTGCGTTATCCTCTAAAATATTGATCGAAACGAGGTTTAATTGACTGTTTCAACGTGGTACCACATTACTACGTGATACAATCCAGAAACAGCCCGGGATATAGCCATGAAGTATGAGAAATATGCGAAAGTATGAGCCTGATGAGGGCAAATCCTAGACCTAACCCAAACCTAACATGCGTTATCCTCTAAAATATTGATCCAAACCGGGTTTAATGGACTGCTTCAGTGTGGTACCACGTTACTACGTGATCCAAAGCGGAAATAACCCTCGATCAGGCCAACATATATGTTAAAACTGCGAAAGTATGCCCCTGACGAGGGCAAATCCCAGGCCTAACCTAGACCTAACATGCGTTGTCCTCTAAAATATTGATGGAAACCAGGTTTAATTGACTGTTTCAGCGTGGTACCACATTACTACGTGATACAATCCAGAAACAGCCCGGGATCTAGCCATGAAGTATGAGAAATATGCGAAAGTATGAGCCTGATGAGGGCGAATCCCAGACCTATTCCAGACCTAACTTGCGTTATCCTCTAAAATATTGATCGGAACCAGGTTTAATTGACTGTTTCAGCGTGGTACCACGTTACTACGTGATACAATCCAGAAATAGCCCAGGATCTAGCCATGAGGTATGAGAAACATGCGAAAGTATGAGCATGATGAGGGCAAATTCTAGACCTGACCCAGACCTAACATGCGTTTTCCTCGAAAATATTTATCAAGACCTGGTTTAATTGAATGTCTCAGTGTGGTACCACATTACTACGTGTACCAATCCATAAAATTCCCAGGATCCGTTCAACAAGTATGAGAAGAATGCGAAAGTATGAGTCTGATGAGTGAAAATCCCAGGACTAACCTACCCCTAACATGCGTTATCCTCCAAATATTGATCGAAACCTGGTTTAATCGACTGTTTCAGCGTGGTACCACACTACTACGTGATCCAAACCAGAAAAAACTCAGGATCTGTTTAACAAGTATGTGAAAAACGCGAAAGTATGAGCCTGATGAGAGCAAATCCCAGACCTATCCCAGACCTAACTGGCGTTGTCCTCTAAAATATTTATCAATACCAGGTTTAATTGATTGTTTCAGTGTGGTCCCACATTACTACGTGATCCAAACCAGAAAAAACCCAGGATTAGTTCAACGAGTATGTGAAAAACGCGAAAGTATGAGCCTGATGAGGGCGAATCCCAGACCTATCCCAGACCAAACTTGCGTTATCCTCTAAAATATTGATCCAAACCGGGTTTAATGGACTGCTTCAGTGTGGTACCACTTTACTACGTGATCCAAAGCGGATAAAACCCTCGATCAGGTCAACATGTATGATAAAACTGCGAAAGTATGACCCTGACAAGGGCAAATACCAGGCCTAACCTAGACGTAACATGCGTTGTCCTCTAAAATATTGATGGAAACCAGGTTTAATTGACTGTTTCAGTGTTGTACTTCATTACTACGTGATGCAATCCAGAGAAAGCCCAGGATCTAGCCATCAAGTATGAGAAATATGCGAAAGAATGAGCCTGATGAGAGCAAATCCTAGACCTATCCCAGACATAACTTTGGTTATCCTCTAAAATGTTGATCGAAACCAGGTTTAATTGACTGTTTTAGTGTGGTACCACTTTACTGCGTGATCCAATGCAGAAAAAACCCTCGATCAGGTCAACATGCATGTTAAAACTGCGAAAGTATGAGTCTGATGAGGGCAAACCCCAGACCTATCCCAGACCAAACATGCGTTATCCTCAAAAATATTAATAGAAACCAGGTTTAATCGACTGTTTCAGTGTGGTCCCACATTATTACGTGATCCAAACCAGAAAAAACCCAGGATCCGTTCAACAAGTATGTTAAGAATGCGAAAGTATGAGTCTGATGAGGGCAGATCCCAGACCTATCCCAGACCAAACTTGCGTTATCCTCTAAAATATTGATCGAAACCAGGTTTAATCGACTGTTTCAGTGTGGTACCACATTGCTACGTGATCCAAACCAGAAAAAACCCAGTTCAACAAGTATGTGAAAAACGCGAAAGTATGAGCCTGATGAGGGCGAATCCCAGACCTATCCCAGACCTAACTTGCGTTATCCTCTAAAATATTGATCGAAACCAGGTTTAATCGACTGTTTCAGTGTGGTACCACATTGCTACGTGATCCAAACCAGAAAAAACCCAGGATCAGTTCAACAAGTATGTGAAAAACGCGAAAGTATGAGCCTGATGAGGGCGAATCCCAGACCTATCCCAGACCTAACTTGCGTTATCCTCTAAAATATTGATCGAAACGAGGTTTAATTGACTGTTTCAACGTGGTACCACATTACTACGTGATACAATCCAGAAACAGCCCGGGATATAGCCATGAAGTATGAGAAATATGCGAAAGTATGAGCCTGATGAGGGCAAATCCTAGACCTAACCCAAACCTAACATGCGTTATCCTCTAAAATATTGATCCAAACCGGGTTTAATGGACTGCTTCAGTGTGGTACCACGTTACTACGTGATCCAAAGCGGAAATAACCCTCGATCAGGCCAACATATATGTTAAAACTGCGAAAGTATGCCCCTGACGAGGGCAAATCCCAGGCCTAACCTAGACCTAACATGCGTTGTCCTCTAAAATATTGATGGAAACCAGGTTTAATTGACTGTTTCAGTGTTGTACTTCATTACTACGTGATGCAATCCAGAAAAAGCCCAGGATCTATACATCAAGTATGAGAAATATGCGAAAGAATGAGTCTGATGAGAGCTAATCCCAGCCCAAACCTAGACCTAACATGAATTATTCTCTAACATATTGATCGAAACCAGGTTTAATTGACTGTTTCAGTGTGGTACCACATTACTACGTGATCCAAACCAGAAAAAAACCCAGGATCCGTTCAAGAAGTATGTGAAGTATGCGAAAGTATGAGTCTGATGAGGGCAAATCCCAGGCCTAAACTAGACATAACTTGCGTTATCCTCTAAAATAATGATCGAAACCAGGTTTAATTGAATGTTTTAGTTGTGGTACCACTTTATTACGTGATCCACAGCAGAAAAATCCCTCGATCAGGTCAACATGCATGTTAAAACTGCGAAAGTATGACCCTGATGAGGGCAAATCCTAGACCTAACCCAGACCTGACATGCGTTGTCCTCTAAAATATCTATCAAGACTAGGTTTAGATGATTGTTTCGGTGTGGTACCACATTACTACGTGAACCATACCAGAAAGAACCCAGGATCCGTTCATCAAGTATCTAAAGAATGCGAAAATATGAGTCTGATGAGTGAAAATTTCAGGGCTAACCTAGACCTAACATGCATTATCTTCTAAAATATTGAGCGAAACCAGGTTTAATGGACTGTTTCAGTGTGGTACCACATTACTACGTGATCCAAACCAGAAAAAAACCCAGGATCTGTTCAACAAGTAAAAGAAGTATGCGAAAGTATGAGTCTGATGAGGGCAAATCCCAGGCCTAAACTAGACATAACTTTCGTTATCCTCTAAAATGTTGATCGAAACCAGGTTTAATTGACTGTTTTAGTGTCGTACCACTTTACTACGTGATCCAATGCAGAAAAAACCCTCGATCAGGTCAACATGCATGTTAAAACTGCGAAAGTATGAGCCTGATGAGGGCAAATCCTAGACCTATCCCAGACCTAACATGCGTTATCCTCAAAAATATTTATCGAAACCAGGTTTAATCGACTGTTTCAGTGTGGTCCCACATTACTACGTGACTCAAACCTGAAAAAACCCAGGATCTGTTCAACAAGTATGTGAAAAACGCGAAAGTATGAGCCTGATGAGGGCTAATCCCAGGCCTAAACTAGACATAACTTTCGTTATCCTCAAAAATATTTATCGAAACCAGGTTTAATCGACTGTTTCAGTGTGGTACCACATTACTACGTGATCCAAACCAGAAAAAAACCCAGGATCTGTTCAACAAGTATAAGAAGTATGCGAAAGTATGAGTCTGATGAGGGCAAATCCCAGGCCTAAACTAGACATAACTTTCGTTATCCTCTAAAATGTTGATCGAAACCAGGTTTAATTGACTGTTTTAGTGTGGTACCACTTTACTACGTGATCCAATGCAGAAAAAACCCTCGATCAGGTCAACATGCATGTTAAAACTGCGAAAGTATGAGCCTGATGAGGGCAAATCCCAGACCTATCCCAGACCTGTCATGCGTTATCCTCTAAAATATTTATCAAGACCAGGTTTAATTGATTGTTTCGGTGTGGTCCCACATTACAACGTGAACCAAACCAGAAAAAACCCAGGATCCGTTTAACAAGTATGTGAAGAATGCGAAAGTATGAGTCTGATGCGTGAAAATCCCAGGCCAAACCTAGACCTAACATGCGTTATCCTCAAAAATATAGATTCAAACCTGGTTTAATGGACTGTTTCACTGTGGTACCACTTTACTACGTGATCCAAAGCAGAAAAAACACTCGATCAGGTCAACATGTATGATAGAACTGCGAAAGTATAGGCCTGATGAGTGCAAATCCCAGACCTATCCCAGATCTAACTTGCGTTATCCTCTAAAATATTGATCGAAACCAGGTTTAATTGACTCTTTCAGCGTGGTACCACGTTACTACGTGATACAATCCAGAAATAGCCCAGGATCTAGCCATGAGGTATGAGAAATATGCGGAAGTATGAGCATGATGAGGGCAAATTCTAGACCTGACCCAGACCTAACATGCGTTTTCCTCTAAAATATTTATCAAGACCTGCTTTAATTGAGTGTCTCAGTGTGGTACCACATTACTACGTGTACCAATCCAGAAAATTCCCAGGATCCGTTCAACAAGTATGTGAAGAATGCGAAAGTATGAGTCTGATGAGTGAAAATCCCAGGACTAACCTACCCCTAACATGCGTTATCCTCAAAAATATTGACCGCAGCCTGGTTTAATCGACTGTTTCAGTGTGGTACCACATTACTACGTAACCCAAACCAGAAAAAACCCAGGATCTGTTCAACAAGTATGTGATAAACACGAAAGTATGAGCCTGATGAGGGCAAATCCCAGACCTATCCCAGACCTAACTTGCGTTGTCCTCTAAGATATTGATGGAAACCAGGTTTAATTGACTGTTTCAGTGTTGTACTTCATTACTACGTGATGCAATCCAGAAAAAGCCCAGGATCTAGCCATCAAGTATGAGAAATATGCGAAAGTATGAGCCTGATGAGGGCGACTCCCAGACCTGTCCCAGACCTAACTTGTGTTATCCTCTAAAATATTGATCGAAATCAGGCTTAATTGACTGTTTCAGTGTGGTACCACATTACCACGAGATACAATCCAGAAACAGCCCAGGATCTAGCCATGAAGTATGAGAAATATGCGAAAGTATGAGCCTGATGAGGGCAAATCCTAGACCTAACCCAAACCTAACATGCGTTATCCTCTAAAATATTTATCATGACCAGGTTTAATTGATTGTTCCAGTGTGGTCCCACATTACTACGTGATGCAAGCCAGAAAAAACCCAGGATCCGTTCAACAAGTATGTGAAGAATGCGAAAGTATGAGTCTGATGAGTGAAAATCCCCGGCCTAACCCAGACCTAACATGCGTTATCCTCAAAAATATTGATCGAAACCAGGTTTAATCGACAGTTTCAGTGTCGTACCACACTACTACGTGACCCAAACCGGAAAAAACCCAGGATCTGTTCAACAAGTATGTGAAAAACTCGAAAGTATGAGCCTGATGAGGGCAAACCCCGGACCTGTCCCAGACCTAACTTGCGTTATCCTCTAAAATATTGATCGAAATCAGGCTTAATTGACTGTTTCAGTGTGGTACCACATTACCACGAGATACAATCCAGAAACAGCCCAGGATCTAGCCATGAAGTATGAGAAATATGCGAAAGTATGAGCCTGATGAGGGCAAATCCCAGACCTATCCCAGACCTAACTTGCGTTATCCTCTAAAATATGGAACGAAACCAGGTTTTATTGACTGTTTCAGCGTGGTACCGCATTACTACGTGATACAATCCAGAAACAGCCCAGGATCTAGCCATGAAGTATGAGAAATATGCGAAAGTATGAGCCTGATGAGGGCAAATCCCAGACCTATCCCAGACCTAACTTGCGTTGTCCTCTAAGATATTGATGGAAACCAGGTTTAATTGACTGTTTCTGTGTTGTACTTCATTACTACGTGATGCAATCCAGAAAAAGCCCAGGATCTAGCCATCAAGTATGAGAAATATGCGAAAGTATGAGCCTGATGAGGGCGAATCCCAGACCTATCCCAGACCTAACTTGCGTTATCCTCTAAAATATTGATCGAAATCAGGCTTAATTGTCTGTTTCAGCGTGGTACCACATTACTACGTGATACAATCCAGAAACAGCCCAGGATCTAGCCATGAAGTATGAGAAATATGCGAAAGTATGAGCCTGTTGAGGGCAAATCGTAGACCTAACCCAAACCTAACATGCGTTATCCTCTAAAATAGTTATTATGACCAGGTTTAATTGATTGTTTCAGTGTGGTCCCACATTACTACGTGATCCAAACCTGAAAAAACCCAGGATCCGGTCAACAAGTATGTGAAGAATGCGAAAGTATGAGTCTGATGAGTGAAAATCCCAGGGCTAACATAGACCTAACATGCGTTATCCTCTAAACTATTGATCCAAACCAGGTTTAATGGACTGTTTCAGTGTGGTACCACTTTACTACGTGATCCAAAGTAGAAAAAACCCTCGATCAGGTCAACATGTATGTTAAAAATGCGGAAGTATGACCCTGATGAGGGCAAATCCCAGGCCTAACCTAGACCTAACATGCGTTGTCCTCCAAAATATTGATGGAAACCAGGTTTAATTGACTGTTTCAGTGTTGTACTTCATTACTACGTGATGCAATCCAGAAAATGCCCAGGATCTAGGCATCAAGAATGAGAAATATGCGAAAGAATGAGCCTAATGAGAGCAAATCCCAGACCTAACCTAGACCTAACATGAATTGTTCTCTAAAATATTGATCAAAACCAGGTTTAATTGACTGTTTCAGTGTGGTACCACATTACTACGTGATCCAATCCAGAAATAGCCCAGGATCCAGCCATGAAGTATGAGAAATATGCGAAAGTATGAGCCTGATGAGGGCAAATCCCAGACCTATCCCAGACCTATCCCAGACCTAACTTGCGTTATCCACTAAAATATTGATCGAAACCAGGTTTAATCGACTGTTTCAGTGTGGTACCACATTGCTACGTGATCCAAACCAGAAAAAACCCAGGATCAGTTCAACAAGTATGTGAAAAATGCGAAAGTATGAGCCTGATGAGGGCAAATCACAGACCTATCCCAGACCAAACTTGCGTTATCCTCTAAAATATTGATCGAGAGCAGTTTTAATTGACTGTTTCAGCGTGGTGCCACATTACTACGTGATCCAAACCAGTAAAAACCCAGGATCTGTTCAAAAAGTATGTGAAGAATGCGAAAGTATGAGTCTGATGAGTGAAAATCCCAGACCTATCCCAGACCAAACTTGCGTTATCCTCTAAAATATTGATCGAAACCAGGTTTAATCGACTGTTTCAGTGTGGTACCACATTACTACGTGATCCAAACCAGAAAAAACCCAGGATCCGTTCAAAAAGTATGTGAAGATTGCGAAAGTATGAGTCTGATGAGTGAAAATCCCAGACCTAACCTAGACCTAACATGCGTTATCCTCTAAAATATTTATCATGACCAGGTTTAATTGATTGTTTCAGTGTGGTCCCCCATTACTACGTGATCCAAACCAGAAAAAACCCAGGATCCGTTCAAAAAGTATGTGAAGAATGCGAAAGTATGAGTCTGATGAGTGAAAATCCCAGACCTAACCTAGACCTAACATGCGTTATCCTCTAAAATATTTATCATGACCAGGTTTAATTGATTGTTTCAGTGTGGTACCACCCTACTACGTGACCCAAACCGGAAAAAACCCAGGATCTGGCCATCAAGTATGAGAAACATGCGAAAGCATGACCCTGATGAGACAATCCCAGACCTAACTTGCGTTGTCCTCTAAGATATTGATGGAAACCAGGTTTAATTGACTGTTTCAGTGTTGTACTTCATTACTACGTGATGCAATCCGGAACATGCCCAGGATCTAGGCATCAAGAATGAGAAATATGCGAAAGAATGAGCCTAATGAGAGCAAATCCCAGACCTAACCTAGACCTAACATGAATTGTTCTCTAAAATATCGATCAAAACCAGGTTTAATTGACTGTTTCAGTTTGGTACCACATTACTACGTGATCCAATCCAGAAATAGCCCAGGATCCAGCCATGAAGTATGAGAAATATGCGAAAGTATGAGCCTGATGAGGGCAAATCCTAGACCTAACCCAGACCTAACATGCGTTATCCTCTAAAATATTTATCAATACCAGGTTTAATTGATTGTTTCAGTGTGGTCCCACATTACTACGTGATCCAAACCAGAAAAAATTCAGGATCTGTTCAACAAGTATGTGAAAAACGCGAAAGTATGAGCCTGATTAGGGCAAATCCCAGACCTATCCCAGACCAAACTTGCGTTATCCTCTAAAATATTGACCGAAACCAGGTTTAATCGACTGTTTCAGTGTGGTACCACATTGCCACGTGATCCAAACCAGAAAAAACCCAGGATCAGTTCAACAAGTATGTGAAAAATGCGAAAGTATGAGCCTGATGAGGGCGAATCACAGACCTATCCCAGACCAAACTTGCGTTATCCTCTAAAATATTGATCGAGACAAGTTTTAATTGACTGTTTCAGCGTGGTGCCACATTACTACGTGATCCAAACCAGTAAAAACCCAGGATCCGTTCAAAAAGTATGTGAAGAATGCGAAAGTATGAGTTTGATGATTGAAAATCCCAGACCTATCCCAGACCAAACTTGCGTTATCCTCTAAAATATTGATCGAAACCAGGTTTAATCGACTGTTTCAGTGTGGTACCACATTACTACGTGATCCAAACCAGAAAAAACCCAGGATCCGTTCAAAAAGTATGTGAAGAATGCGAAAGTATGAGTCTGATGAGTGAAAATCCCAGACCTAACCTAGACCTAACATGCGTTATCCTCTAAAATATTTATCATGACCAGGTTTAATTGATTGTTTCAGTGTGGTCCCCCATTCCTACGTGATCCAAACCAGAAAAAACCCAGGATCCGTTCAAAAAGTATGTGAAGAATGCGAAAGTATGAGTCTGATGAGTGAAAATCCCAGACCTAACCTAGACCTAACATGCGTTATCCTCTAAAATATTTATCATGACCAGGTTTAATTGATTGTTTCAGTGTGGTACCACCCTACTACGTGACCCAAACCGGAAAAAACCCAGGATCTGTTCAACAAGTATGTGAAAAACGGGAAAGTATGAGCCTGATGAGGGCAAATCCCAGACCTATCCCAGACCTAACTTGCGTTGTCCTCTAAGATATTGATGGAAACCAGGTTTAATTGACTGTTTCAGTGTTGTACTTCATTACTACGTGATGCAATCCAGAAAAAGCCCAGGATCTAGCCATCAAGTATGAGAAATATGCGAAAGCATCAGCCTGGTGAGGGCGAATCCCAGACCTATCCCAGTCCTAACTTGCGTTATCCTCTAAAATATTGATCGAAATCAGGCTTAATTGACTGTTTCAGCGTGGTACCACATTACTACGTGGTACAATCCAGAAACAGCCCAGGATCTAGCCATGAAGTATGAGAAATATGCGAAAGTATGAGCCTGATGAGGGCAAATCCTAGACCTAACCCAAACCTAACATGCGTTATCCTCTAAAATAGTTATCATGACCAGGTTTAATTGATTGTTCCAGTGTGGTCCCACATTACTACGTGATCCAAACCAGAACAAACCCAGGATCCAGTCAACAAGTATGTGAAGAACGCGAAAATATGAACCTGATGAGGGCAGATCCCAGGCCTAACCTAGGCCTAACATGCGTTATCCTCAAAAATATTGACCGAAACCTGGTTTAATCGACTGTTTCAGTGTGGTACCACATTACTATGTGATCCAAACCAGAAAATAACCCAGGATCTGTTCAACGAGTATGTGAAGTGTGCGAAAGTATGAGTCTGATGAGTGAAAATCCCAGGGCTAACCTAGACCTAACATGCGTTATCCTCTAAAATATTGATCCAAACCAGGTTTAATGGACTGTTTCAGTGTCGTACCACATTACTACGTGATCCAAACCAGAAAAAACCCTGGATCAGTTCAACAAGTATGTGAAAAACGCGAAAGTATGAGCCTGATGGGGGCGAATCCCAGACCTATCCCAGACCTAACTTGCGCTATCCTCTAAAATATTGATCGAAACGAGGTTTAATTGACTGTTTCAGCGTGGTACCACATTACTACGTGATACAATCCAGAAACAGCCCGGGATCTAGCCATGAAGTATGAGAAATATGCGAAAGTATGAGCCTGGTGAGGGCAAATCCTAGACCTAACCCAAACCTAACATGCGTTATCCTCTAAAATATTGATCCAAACCGGGTTTAATGGACTGCTTCAGTGTGGTACCACTTTACTACGTGATCCAAAGCGGAAAAAACCCTCGATCAGGTCAACATGTATGTTAAAACTGCGAAAGTATGACCCTGACGAGGGCAAATCCCAGGCCTATCCCAGACCTAACTTGCGTTATCCTCTAAAATATTGACCGAAACCAGGTTTAATTGACTGTTTTAGTGTGGTACCACTTTACTACGTGATCCAAAGCAGAAAAAACCCTCGATCAGGTCAACATGCATGTTGAAACTGCGAAAGTATGAGCCTGATGAGGGCAAATCCTAGACCTAACCCAAACCTAACATGCGTTATCCTCTAAAATATTGATCCAAACCGGGTTTAATGGACTGCTTCAGTGTGGTACCACTTTACTACGTGATCCAAAGCGGAAAAAACCCTCGATCAGGTCAACATGTATGTTAAAACTGCGAAAGTATGACCCTGACGAGGGCAAGTCCCAGGCCTAACCTAGACCTAACATGCGTTGTCCTCTAAAATATTGATGGAAACCAGGTTTAATTGACTGTTTCAGTGTTGTACTTCATTACTACATGATGCAATCCAGAAAAAGCCCAGGATCTAGACATCAAGTATGAGAAATATGCGAAAGAATGAGCTTGATGAGAGCAAATCCCAGACCAAACCTAGACCTAACATGAATTATTCTCTAAAATATTGATCGAAACCAGGTTTAATTGACTGTCTCAGTGTGGTACCACATTACTATGTGATCCAAACCAGTAAAAACCCAGGATCCGTTCAACAAGTATGTGAAGAATGCGAAAGTATGAGTCTGATGAGTGAAAATCCTCGGCCTAACCTAGACCTAACATGCGTTATCCTCAAAAATATTGATCGAAACCATGTTTAATCGACTGTTTCAGTGTGGTACCACATTACTACGTGATCCAAACCAGAAAAAAACCCAGGATCTGTTCAACAAGTATGTGAAAAACGCGAAAGTATGAGCCTGATGAGGGCAAATCCCAGACCTATCCCAGATCTAACTTGCGTTATCCTCTAAAATATTGATCGGAACCAGGTTTAATTGACTGTTTCAGCGTGGTACCACGTTACTACGTGATACAATCCAGAAATAGCCCAGGATCTTGCCATGTGGTATGAGAAATATGCGAAAGTATGAGTATGATGAGGGCAAATTCTAGACCTGACCCAGACCTAACATGTGTTTTCCTCGAAAATATTTATCAAGACCTGGTTTAATTGAATGTCTCAGTGTGGAACCAAATTACTACGTGTACCAATCCAGAAAATTCCCAGGATCCGTTCAACAAGTATGTGAAGGATGCGAAAGTATGAGTCTGCTGAGTGAAAATCCCCGGCCTAACCTAGACCTAACATGCGTCATCCTCAAAAATATTGATCGAAACCAGGTTTAATGGACTGTTTCAGTGTGGTACCACATTACTACGTGAACCAAACCAGAAAAAACCCAGGATCAGTTCAACAAGTATGTGAAAAACGCGATAGTATGAGCCTGATGAGGGCGAATCCCAGACCTATCCCTGACCTAACTTGCGTTATCCTCTAAAATATTGATCGAAACCAGGTTTAATTGACTGTTTCAGCGTGGTACCACATTGCTACGTGATCCAAACCAGAAAAAACCCTGGATCAGTTCAACAAGTATGTGAAAAACGCGAAAGTATGAGCCTGATGGGGGCGAATCCCAGACCTATCCCAGACCTAACTTGCGCTATCCTCTAAAATATTGATCGAAACGAGGTTTAATTGACTGTTTCAGCGTGGTACCACATTACTACGTGATACAATCCAGAAACAGCCCGGGATCTAGCCATGAAGTATGAGAAATATGCGAAAGTATGAGCCTGGTGAGGGCAAATCCTAGACCTAACCCAAACCTAACATGCGTTATCCTCTAAAATATTGATCCAAACCGGGTTTAATGGACTGCTTCAGTGTGGTACCACTTTACTACGTGATCCAAAGCGGAAAAAACCCTCGATCAGGTCAACATGTATGTTAAAACTGCGAAAGTATGACCCTGACGAGGGCGAATCCCAGACCTATCCCAGACCTAACTTGCGTTATCCTCTAAAATATTGATCGAAACCAGGTTTAATCGACTGTTTCAGTGTGGTACCACATTGCTACGTGATCAAAACCAGAAAAAACCCAGGATCAGTTCAACAAGTATGTGAAAAACGCGAAAGTATGAGCCTGATGTGGGCGAATCCCAGACCTATCCCAGACCTAACTTGCGTTATCCTCTAAAATATTGATCGAAACGAGGTTTAATTGACTGTTTCAGCGTGGTACCACATTACTACGTGATACAATCCAGAAACAGCCCGGGATATAGCCATGAAGTATGAGAAATAGTCGAAAGTATGAGCCTGATGAGGGCAAATCCTAGACCTAACCCAAACCTAACATGCGTTATCCTCTAAAATATTTATCAAGACCAGGTTTAATTGATTGTTTCAGTGTGGTACCACATTACTACGTGATCCACACCAGAAAAAACCCAAGATCCGTTCAACAAGTATGTTAAGAATGCGAAAGTATGAGTCTGATGAGTGAAAATCCCAGGCCTAACCTAGACCTAACATGCGTTATCCTCAAAAATATTGATCGAAACCTGGTTTAATCGATTGTTTCAGTGTGGTACCACAATACTACGTGATGCAATCCAGAAAAAGCCCAGGATCTAGCCATCAAGTATGAGAAATATGCGAAAGAATGAGCCTGATGAGGGCAAATCCTAGACCTATCCCAGACCTAACTTGCGTTATCTTCTAAAATATTGATCGAAACCAGGTTTAATTGACTGTTTCAGCGTGGTACCACATGGCTACGTGATCCAAACCAGAAAAAACCCTGGATCAGTTCAACAAGTATGTGAAAAACGCGAAAGTATGAGCCTGATGGGGGCGAATCCCAGACCTATCCCAGACCTAACTTGCGCTATCCTCTAAAATATTGATCGAAACGAGGTTTAATTGACTGTTTCAGCGTGGTACCACATTACTACGTGATACAATCCAGAAACAGCCCGGGATCTAGCCATGAAGTATGAGAAATATGCGAAAGTATGAGCCTGGTGAGGGCAAATCCTAGACCTAACCCAAACCTAACATGCGTTATCCTCTAAAATATTGATCCAAACCGGGTTTAATGGACTGCTTCAGTGTGGTACCACTTTACTACGTGATCCAAAGCGGAAAAAACCCTCGATCAGGTCAACATGTATGTTAAAACTGCGAAAGTATGACCCTGACGAGGGCAAATCCCAGGCCTATCCCAGACCTAACTTGCGTTATCCTCTAAAATATTGACCGAAACCAGGTTTAATTGACTGTTTTAGTGTGGTACCACTTTACTACGTGATCCAAAGCAGAAAAAACCCTCGATCAGGTCAACACGCATGTTGAAACTGCGAAAGTATGAGCCTGATGAGGGCAAATCCTAGACCTAACCCAAACCTAACATGCGTTATCCTCTAAAATATTGATCCAAACCGGGTTTAATGGACTGCTTCAGTGTGGTACCACTTTACTACGTGATCCAAAGCGGAAAAAACCCTCGATCAGGTCAACATGTATGTTAAAACTGCGAAAGTATGACCCTGACGAGGGCAAGTCCCAGGCCTAACCTAGACCTAACATGCGTTGTCCTCTAAAATATTGATGGAAACCAGGTTTAATTGACTGTTTCAGTGTTGTACTTCATTACTACATGATGCAATCCAGAAAAAGCCCAGGATCTAGACATCAAGTATGAGAAATATGCGAAAGAATGAGCTTGATGAGAGCAAATCCCAGACCAAACCTAGACCTAACATGAATTATTCTCTAAAATATTGATCGAAACCAGGTTTAATTGACTGTCTCAGTGTGGTACCACATTACTATGTGATCCAAACCAGTAAAAACCCAGGATCCGTTCAACAAGTATGTGAAGAATGCGAAAGTATGAGTCTGATGAGTGAAAATCCTCGGCCTAACCTAGACCTAACATGCGTTATCCTCAAAAATATTGATCGAAACCATGTTTAATCGACTGTTTCAGTGTGGTACCACATTACTACGTGATCCAAACCAGAAAAAAACCCAGGATCTGTTCAACAAGTATGTGAAAAACGCGAAAGTATGAGCCTGATGAGGGCAAATCCCAGACCTATCCCAGATCTAACTTGCGTTATCCTCTAAAATATTGATCGGAACCAGGTTTAATTGACTGTTTCAGCGTGGTACCACGTTACTACGTGATACAATCCAGAAATAGCCCAGGATCTAGCCATGTGGTATGAGAAATATGCGAAAGTATGAGTATGATGAGGGCAAATTCTAGACCTGACCCAGACCTAACATGCGTTTTCCTCGAAAATATTTATCAAGACCTGGTTTAATTGAATGTCTCAGTGTGGAACCAAATTACTACGTGTACCAATCCAGAAAATTCCCAGGATCCGTTCAACAAGTATGTGAAGGATGCGAAAGTATGAGTCTGCTGAGTGAAAATCCCCGGCCTAACCTAGACCTAACATGCGTCATCCTCAAAAATATTGATCGAAACCTGGTTTAATCGACTGTTTCAGAGTGGTACCACATTACTACGTGACTCAAACCTGAAAAAACCCAGGATCTGTTCAACAAGTACGTGAAAAACGCGAAAGTATGAGCCTGATGAGGGCAAATCCCAGACCTATCCCAGACCTAACATGCGTTATCCTCAAAAATATTTATCGAAACCAGGTTTAATCGACTGTTTCAGTGTGGTCCCACATTACTACGTGATCCAAACCAGAAAAAACCCAGGATCCGTTCAACAAGTATGTGAAGAATGCGAAAGTATGAGTCTGATGAGTGAAAATCCCAGGCCTATACCAGACCTAACTTGCGCTATCCTCTAAAATATTGATCGAAACGAGGTTTAATTGACTGTTTCAGCGTGGTACCACATTACTACGTGATACAATCCAGAAACAGCCCGGGATCTAGCCATGAAGTATGAGAAATATGCGAAAGTATGAGCCTGGTGAGGGCAAATCCTAGACCTAACCCAAACCTAACATGCATTATCCTCTAAAATATTGATCCAAACCGGGTTTAATGGACTGCTTCAGTGTGGTACCACTTTACTACGTGATCCAAAGCGGAAAAAACCCTCGATCAGGTCAACATGTATGTTAAAACTGCGAAAGTATGACCCTGACGAGGGCAAATCCCAGGCCTATCCCAGACCTAACTTGCGTTATCCTCTAAAATATTGACCGAAACCAGGTTTAATTGACTGTTTTAGTGTGGTACCACTTTACTACGTGATCCAAAGCAGAAAAAACCCTCGATCAGGTCAACATGCATGTTGAAACTGCGAAAGTATGAGCCTGATGAGGGCAAATCCTAGACCTACCCAAACCTAACATGCGTTATCCTCTAAAATATTGATCCAAACCGGGTTTAATGGACTGCTTCAGTGTGGTACCACTTTACTACGTGATCCAAAGCGGAAAAAACCCTCGATCAGGTCAACATGTATGTTAAAACTGCGAAAGTATGACCCTGACGAGGGCAAATCCCAGGCCTAACCTAGACCAAACATGCGTTGTCCTCTAAAATATTTATCAAGACAAGGTTTAATTGAATGTTTCAGTGTGGTACCACATTACTACGTGATCCAAACCAGTAAAAACCCAGGATCCGTTCAACAAGTATGTGAAGAATGCGAAAGTATGAGTCTGATGAGTGAAAATCCCAGGCCTATACCAGACCTAACTTGCGCTATCCTCTAAAATATTGATCGAAACGAGGTTTAATTGACTGTTTCAGCGTGGTACCACATTACTACGTGATACAATCCAGAAACAGCCCGGGATCTAGCCATGAAGTATGAGAAATATGCGAAAGTATGAGCCTGATGAGGGCAAATCCTAGACCTAACCCAAACCTAACATGCGTTATCCTCTAAAATATTGATCCAAACCGGGTTTAATGGACTGCTTCAGTGTGGTACCACTTTACTACGTGATCCAAAGCGGAAAAAACCCTCGATCAGGTCAACATGTATGTTAAAACTGCGAAAGTATGACCCTGACGAGGGCAAATCCCAGGCCTAACCTAGACCTAACATGCGTTGTCCTCTAAAATATTTATCAAGACAAGGTTTAATTGAATGTTTCAGTGTGGTACCACATTACTACGTGATCCAAACCAGTAAAAACCCAGGATCCGTTCAACAAGTATGTGAAAAACGCGAAAGTATGAGCCTGATGTGGGCGAATCCCAGACCTATCCCAGACCTAACTTGCGTTATCCTCTAAAATATTGATCGAAACGAGGTTTAATTGACTGTTTCAGCGTGGTACCACATTACTACGTGATACAATCCAGAAACAGCCCGGGATATAGCCATGAAGTATGAGAAATAGTCGAAAGTATGAGCCTGATGAGGGCAAATCCTAGACCTAACCCAAACCTAACATGCGTTATCCTCTAAAATATTTATCAAGACCAGGTTTAATTGATTGTTTCAGTGTGGTACCACATTACTACGTGATCCACACCAGAAAAAACCCAAGATCCGTTCAACAAGTATGTTAAGAATGCGAAAGTATGAGTCTGATGAGTGAAAATCCCAGGCCTAACCTAGACCTAACATGCGTTATCCTCAAAAATATTGATCGAAACCTGGTTTAATCGATTGTTTCAGTGTGGTACCACAATACTACGTGATGCAATCCAGAAAAAGCCCAGGATCTAGCCATCAAGTATGAGAAATATGCGAAAGAATGAGCCTGATGAGGGCAAATCCTAGACCTATCCCAGACCTAACTTGCGTTATCTTCTAAAATATTGATCGAAACCAGGTTTAATTGACTGTTTCAGCGTGGTACCACATGGCTACGTGATCCAAACCAGAAAAAACCCTGGATCAGTTCAACAAGTATGTGAAAAACGCGAAAGTATGAGCCTGATGGGGGCGAATCCCAGACCTATCCCAGACCTAACTTGCGCTATCCTCTAAAATATTGATCGAAACGAGGTTTAATTGACTGTTTCAGCGTGGTACCACATTACTACGTGATACAATCCAGAAACAGCCCGGGATCTAGCCATGAAGTATGAGAAATATGCGAAAGTATGAGCCTGGTGAGGGCAAATCCTAGACCTAACCCAAACCTAACATGCGTTATCCTCTAAAATATTGATCCAAACCGGGTTTAATGGACTGCTTCAGTGTGGTACCACTTTACTACGTGATCCAAAGCGGAAAAAACCCTCGATCAGGTCAACATGTATGTTAAAACTGCGAAAGTATGACCCTGACGAGGGCAAATCCCAGGCCTATCCCAGACCTAACTTGCGTTATCCTCTAAAATATTGACCGAAACCAGGTTTAATTGACTGTTTTAGTGTGGTACCACTTTACTACGTGATCCAAAGCAGAAAAAACCCTCGATCAGGTCAACACGCATGTTGAAACTGCGAAAGTATGAGCCTGATGAGGGCAAATCCTAGACCTAACCCAAACCTAACATGCGTTATCCTCTAAAATATTGATCCAAACCGGGTTTAATGGACTGCTTCAGTGTGGTACCACTTTACTACGTGATCCAAAGCGGAAAAAACCCTCGATCAGGTCAACATGTATGTTAAAACTGCGAAAGTATGACCCTGACGAGGGCAAGTCCCAGGCCTAACCTAGACCTAACATGCGTTGTCCTCTAAAATATTGATGGAAACCAGGTTTAATTGACTGTTTCAGTGTTGTACTTCATTACTACATGATGCAATCCAGAAAAAGCCCAGGATCTAGACATCAAGTATGAGAAATATGCGAAAGAATGAGCTTGATGAGAGCAAATCCCAGACCAAACCTAGACCTAACATGAATTATTCTCTAAAATATTGATCGAAACCAGGTTTAATTGACTGTCTCAGTGTGGTACCACATTACTATGTGATCCAAACCAGTAAAAACCCAGGATCCGTTCAACAAGTATGTGAAGAATGCGAAAGTATGAGTCTGATGAGTGAAAATCCTCGGCCTAACCTAGACCTAACATGCGTTATCCTCAAAAATATTGATCGAAACCATGTTTAATCGACTGTTTCAGTGTGGTACCACATTACTACGTGATCCAAACCAGAAAAAAACCCAGGATCTGTTCAACAAGTATGTGAAAAACGCGAAAGTATGAGCCTGATGAGGGCAAATCCCAGACCTATCCCAGATCTAACTTGCGTTATCCTCTAAAATATTGATCGGAACCAGGTTTAATTGACTGTTTCAGCGTGGTACCACGTTACTACGTGATACAATCCAGAAATAGCCCAGGATCTAGCCATGTGGTATGAGAAATATGCGAAAGTATGAGTATGATGAGGGCAAATTCTAGACCTGACCCAGACCTAACATGCGTTTTCCTCGAAAATATTTATCAAGACCTGGTTTAATTGAATGTCTCAGTGTGGAACCAAATTACTACGTGTACCAATCCAGAAAATTCCCAGGATCCGTTCAACAAGTATGTGAAGGATGCGAAAGTATGAGTCTGCTGAGTGAAAATCCCCGGCCTAACCTAGACCTAACATGCGTCATCCTCAAAAATATTGATCGAAACCTGGTTTAATCGACTGTTTCAGAGTGGTACCACATTACTACGTGACTCAAACCTGAAAAAACCCAGGATCTGTTCAACAAGTACGTGAAAAACGCGAAAGTATGAGCCTGATGAGGGCAAATCCCAGACCTATCCCAGACCTAACATGCGTTATCCTCAAAAATATTTATCGAAACCAGGTTTAATCGACTGTTTCAGTGTGGTCCCACATTACTACGTGATCCAAACCAGAAAAAACCCAGGATCCGTTCAACAAGTATGTGAAGAATGCGAAAGTATGAGTCTGATGAGTGAAAATCCCAGGCCTATACCAGACCTAACTTGCGCTATCCTCTAAAATATTGATCGAAACGAGGTTTAATTGACTGTTTCAGCGTGGTACCACATTACTACGTGATACAATCCAGAAACAGCCCGGGATCTAGCCATGAAGTATGAGAAATATGCGAAAGTATGAGCCTGGTGAGGGCAAATCCTAGACCTAACCCAAACCTAACATGCATTATCCTCTAAAATATTGATCCAAACCGGGTTTAATGGACTGCTTCAGTGTGGTACCACTTTACTACGTGATCCAAAGCGGAAAAAACCCTCGATCAGGTCAACATGTATGTTAAAACTGCGAAAGTATGACCCTGACGAGGGCAAATCCCAGGCCTATCCCAGACCTAACTTGCGTTATCCTCTAAAATATTGACCGAAACCAGGTTTAATTGACTGTTTTAGTGTGGTACCACTTTACTACGTGATCCAAAGCAGAAAAAACCCTCGATCAGGTCAACATGCATGTTGAAACTGCGAAAGTATGAGCCTGATGAGGGCAAATCCTAGACCTACCCAAACCTAACATGCGTTATCCTCTAAAATATTGATCCAAACCGGGTTTAATGGACTGCTTCAGTGTGGTACCACTTTACTACGTGATCCAAAGCGGAAAAAACCCTCGATCAGGTCAACATGTATGTTAAAACTGCGAAAGTATGACCCTGACGAGGGCAAATCCCAGGCCTAACCTAGACCAAACATGCGTTGTCCTCTAAAATATTTATCAAGACAAGGTTTAATTGAATGTTTCAGTGTGGTACCACATTACTACGTGATCCAAACCAGTAAAAACCCAGGATCCGTTCAACAAGTATGTGAAGAATGCGAAAGTATGAGTCTGATGAGTGAAAATCCCAGGCCTATACCAGACCTAACTTGCGCTATCCTCTAAAATATTGATCGAAACGAGGTTTAATTGACTGTTTCAGCGTGGTACCACATTACTACGTGATACAATCCAGAAACAGCCCGGGATCTAGCCATGAAGTATGAGAAATATGCGAAAGTATGAGCCTGATGAGGGCAAATCCTAGACCTAACCCAAACCTAACATGCGTTATCCTCTAAAATATTGATCCAAACCGGGTTTAATGGACTGCTTCAGTGTGGTACCACTTTACTACGTGATCCAAAGCGGAAAAAACCCTCGATCAGGTCAACATGTATGTTAAAACTGCGAAAGTATGACCCTGACGAGGGCAAATCCCAGGCCTAACCTAGACCTAACATGCGTTGTCCTCTAAAATATTTATCAAGACAAGGTTTAATTGAATGTTTCAGTGTGGTACCACATTACTACGTGATCCAAACCAGTAAAAACCCAGGATCCGTTCAACAAGTATGTGAAGAATGCGAAAGTATGAGTCTGATGAGTGAAAATCCCAGGCCTATACCAGACCTAACTTGCGCTATCCTCTAAAATATTGATCGAAACGAGGTTTAATTGACTGTTTCAGCGTGGTACCACATTACTACGTGATACAATCCAGAAACAGCCCGGGATCTAGCCATGAAGTATGAGAAATATGCGAAAGTATGAGCCTGATGAGGGCGAATCCCAGACCTATTCCAGACCTAACTTGCGTTATCCTCTAAAATATTGATCGGAACCAGGTTTAATTGACTGTTTCAGCGTGGTACCACGTTACTACGTGATACAATCCAGAAATAGCCCAGGATCTAGCCATGAGGTATGAGAAACATGCGAAAGTATGAGCATGATGCCGGGAGGAGGCTGGCGCGGCCATTAATTAATGCCGCCCCGCCTCCTCCTCCAGGCCAACCTCAACCACTGCCGCGCGGCACAGGACTTGATGTCCCAAGTCCTCGCGGAGTGGGGGGTTGGCCTGGCGGTCGCCGCCGAGCCGTACCGCGTCCCTGATCACCCTCATTGGGTGGGCGACGCGGACGGCTTGGTGGCGACGGTATGGGGAGGGGGCGACGGGTCCCCACCGTTCTCCTTGTTGGAGCGCGGTCGGGGATTCGTCGCCGTGGACTGGGGGGGAGTCGCTGTGGTGGGGTGCTACATTTCGCCCCGTAGCGGTCACGCTGCGTTCGAGCTGTACCTGGCCGAGGTCGCGGCATGCGTGCAGCGCTACGCGGCCCGGCCGGTGCTGGTCCTGGGGGATTTTAATGCCAAGTCGGTGGCTTGGGGATCCCCCAGGGCCTCCGTTCGCGGCGGGATCCTGGGCGATTGGGCGGCGGGGCTCGACCTCCGGGTATTGAACCGGGGGTCGGAGCACACATGCGTGCGGCGATATGGGGGGTCCATCGTGGATGTTGGATTCGCGACCCCCAACGCCGTGCGCATGGTGTCGGGTTGGCACGTGGTCGCGGGGGCAGAGACACTCTCCGATCACCGGTACATCCGGATGGAGGTCTCTGCCGCCGCGAGTGCATCCCGACACGGCCGCCTGCGTGGCACCCCACCACGCCGCTGGGCGCTTCGGCGCCTGGACAAGGACGCCCTGATGGCAGCTGCCCTCGCTGCAACTTGGCCGCAGGGAGCGGCCGAGTTGCCGAGCATAGAGGAGGAGGTCGCCCGGCTCGGAGCATTGGTCGCGGGTATTTGCGACGCGGCGATGCCTCGGGTCGGGCGGGCTTCTCCTCGTCGGGCGGTGTACTGGTGGTCGGACGCGATCGCGGAGTTGCGAGTCGCGACTGTCCGCGCCCGACGCCAGTACACCCGCGCGCGCCGTCGTCAACGTACAGGCGACGGCGTGGCGCGAGCGAGGGCAGCTGATGACCTGTATGGAGCATACCGCGTGGCGCGGGTTGCTCTGCAGGTCGCCATCAAACGGGCCAAGACCCAGGCATGGAAGGAGCTCCTCCAGACCCTTGATGACGATCCATGGGGGCGCCCATATAAGGTGGTGCTGAATAAGCTCCGCCCGTGGGCGCCCCCCGTCACCGAGGGTCTTGACCCCCGGCTGCTGGAGGACGTGGTCAATACACTCTTCCCAATTGGGGAGAGGGGACCGCGTCCTCCGGCGGCGGCGGCTGTCCCAGTGGAGTGGACGGCCGAGCTGGGGGTCACGGAGGAGGAGCTGGCAGCGGCCATCAGACGGCTCGGGGTTCGTAACACGGCCCCGGGTCCGGATGGTGTGCCCGGCCGGGTTTGGGTCTTGACCCAGGGCGTCTTTGGGGCCGACCTCAGGCGGTTGTTCGACCGCTGCCTGAGGGACGGGCGATTCCCCCCCAGTTGGAAGGTGGCGAGGATGGTCCTCCTCCGGAAGGAGGGTCGGCCCGCGGAGTCTCCCTCCGCATACCGGCCCATTTGTCTCCTCGACGAGGTGGGCAAGCTCTTCGAGCGTGTGATTGCTGCCCGCCTCGTCGAGCACCTGTCGCGGGGTGATCCCGGTCTGGCCGACTGCCAGTTCGGTTTCCGGGGGGGCCGATCGACTATCGACGCGATAGGTCGTGTGAGGGCCCTCTCGGAGGCGGCCGTCTCCCGGGGAGGGGTGGCATTGGCAATATCCTTGGATATTGCCAATGCCTTTAACACCCTCCCCTGGGAAGAGATAAGGAGAGGACTCGAATATCATCGAGTCCCCCCTTGTCTCAGGGCGGTCGTCGGGGATTATCTCCGCGGCAGGTGGATCGAGTATCCGGGCCGGGATGGTGATATGCGGAGGGAGGTGTACTGCGGTGTTCCGCAGGGGTCGGTCCTAGGGCCACTCCTGTGGAACATCGCGTACGACTCGGTGTTGCGGGCCGGCCTCCCCGACGGCGTCAGCACGGTGTGTTATGCGGATGACACACTGGTGCTGGCCGTCGGGACGCACTGGGGGAGCGCCATGCGTCGCGCGGAGGAGGGGTCGCAACGCGTCGTCAACCGGATCAGGGGGATGGGGATGACGGTGGCGGTCCATAAGACCGAGGTGATTGCGTTTCATTCACCTCGGCAGGATCCGCCACCCCCTCTGATTCGGGTGGGTGGGGCTGACATCGAGGTGAAGCCCCAGATCAGGTATCTGGGGCTGATCCTCGATAGCCACTGGCGTTTTGAGAAGCATTTCCGCTGCCTGGTCCCCCGGTTGGAAAGGATGGTTGCGGCTCTGGGCCGGATCCTGCCCAACCTGGGGGGCCCGGCGGGCCGAGTTCGTCGCCTCTATGTGGCAATGGTCCAGTCGGTGGCCCTATACGGGGCCCCCGTCTGGGCGGACGACCTGGCTGCCTCCCGGCGCAGCATGACTATGCTGCGTCGGGTGCAGAGGCGTATGGCGCTCAGGGTCGTCCGCGGGTATCGGACCATGTCACATGAGGCGGCGACGGTTCTAGCGGGGATGCCGCCCATGGACCTGCTCGCGCGGTCGCACGCGGTGATGTACCGGCACCGCGTCGACCGTCGCGCGGGGGTGGGGGCGGTCCCGGGCGGGCAGGAACCTGCTTGGGGCGATTTGAAGCGCCAGGCCCGGCAGTCCGTGTTGCTCGCGTGGCAGGAGCGGCTGGCTCTGCCAACCGCGGGGCACCGGACTGTCGGGGCGGTTCGGCCACTCCTGAAGGAGTGGCTGGACAGAGGCCATGGCAGCCTCACCTACCGGATGGCACAGGTATTTTCCGGGCATGGCAGCTTCGGAAGATACCTGTGCCGGATAGGGAAGGAGCCGACGGCGCGTTGCTGCCACTGCGACGCTGAGCAGGACACGGCGGATCATACCCTGGAGGTATGCCCCGCGTGGGAGGGGGAGCGCCGTGTCCTGGTCGGCGTCGTCGGGCGGGATGTCTCGCTGCCGGGCGTGGTGCGCGCCATGCTCGGCAGCGAGGAGAAGTGGAGGGCCGTGGCCTCCTTCTGCGAGAACGTAATGTTGCAGAAGGAGGCCGCGGGGAGGGAGCGCGAGCTTCAGCGGCGCGCTGAAGCTCGCGCTCGTGCGGTGGCCCGAGGTCGTCGCACGGTCGCGAGGCGTCGCGGGCGGCCGCCTCGGCGTGGCGGATGACCTAGGCTGGGAGGGGGGTCCTGAGGGGACCCTCCTCCCGCCAGGCGGCGCTGGGTCGGACCGGTTGGGGGTAGGAGTGCCTCCCCCTACCGGTCCGACGCAAGGGGAGGCACCCTCGGCGGTCTGGTGCGGCCATGAACGCCCGGCCGCCGAGGGGTGGAAACGGGGTCGCGGGCGGTAGCGAGTTGGGGCTCGCAGCCGCCACTAAACGCGGCCCCGGGACGGATAGCGGCGGGATGGAGTGGCCCCGTCCCGCCGCTATGAGGCAGTGTGTCTACTGGGGGGACCGATTGTCCCCCCGGGGGATGGGCGCGAAAGCGCGGGCACGGGGAGGATACCGGAAGAATGCTTCGAGCGATTCCCGGTATCCTCCCAAAGCGTGCCGAAGGGTCACCGTGGGGTTTTTAGTGGGTAGGTCCCGCGCCTGTCGTTGTACGGGCGCGGGGAATCCCACACACCCCTCCCACCTCTCCCCAAGGAGGTGGGAGGGAGTCTTTCGAAGATTTTCCCCACGACAAAAAAAAAAAAAAAAAAAAAAAAAAAGTATGAGCATGATGAGGGCAAATTCTAGACCTGACCCAGACCTAACATGCGTTTTCCTCGAAAATATTTATCAAGACCTGGTTTAATTGAATGTCTCAGTGTGGTACCACATTACTACGTGTACCAATCCATAAAATTCCCAGGATCCGTTCAACAAGTATGAGAAGAATGCGAAAGTATGAGTCTGATGAGTGAAAATCCCAGGACTAACCTACCCCTAACATGCGTTATCCTCCAAATATTGATCGAAACCTGGTTTAATCGACTGTTTCAGCGTGGTACCACACTACTACGTGATCCAAACCAGAAAAAACCCAGGATCTGTTTAACAAGTATGTGAAAAACGCGAAAGTATGAGCCTGATGAGAGCAAATCCCAGACCTATCCCAGACCTAACTGGCGTTGTCCTCTAAAATATTTATCAATACCAGGTTTAATTGATTGTTTCAGTGTGGTCCCACATTACTACGTGATCCAAACCAGAAAAAACCCAGGATTAGTTCAACGAGTATGTGAAAAACGCGAAAGTATGAGCCTGATGAGGGCGAATCCCAGACCTATCCCAGACCAAACTTGCGTTATCCTCTAAAATATTGATCCAAACCGGGTTTAATGGACTGCTTCAGTGTGGTACCACTTTACTACGTGATCCAAAGCGGATAAAACCCTCGATCAGGTCAACATGTATGTTAAAACTGCGAAAGTATGACCCTGACAAGGGCAAATACCAGGCCTAACCTAGACGTAACATGCGTTGTCCTCTAAAATATTGATGGAAACCAGGTTTAATTGACTGTTTCAGTGTTGTACTTCATTACTACGTGATGCAATCCAGAGAAAGCCCAGGATCTAGCCATCAAGTATGAGAAATATGCGAAAGAATGAGCCTGATGAGAGCAAATCCTAGACCTATCCCAGACATAACTTTGGTTATCCTCTAAAATGTTGATCGAAACCAGGTTTAATTGACTGTTTTAGTGTGGTACCACTTTACTGCGTGATCCAATGCAGAAAAAACCCTCGATCAGGTCAACATGCATGTTAAAACTGCGAAAGTATGAGCCTGATGAGGGCAAATCCCAGACCTATCCCAGACCAAACATGCGTTATCCTCAAAAATATTAATAGAAACCAGGTTTAATCGACTGTTTCAGTGTGGTCCCACATTATTACGTGATCCAAACCAGAAAAAACCCAGGATCCGTTCAACAAGTATGTTAAGAATGCGAAAGTATGAGTCTGATGAGGGCAGATCCCAGACCTATCCCAGACCAAACTTGCGTTATCCTCTAAAATATTGATCGAAACCAGGTTTAATCGACTGTTTCAGTGTGGTACCACATTGCTACGTGATCCAAACCAGAAAAAACCCAGTTCAACAAGTATGTGAAAAACGCGAAAGTATGAGCCTGATGAGGGCGAATCCCAGACCTATCCCAGACCTAACTTGCGTTATCCTCTAAAATATTGATCGAAACCAGGTTTAATCGACTGTTTCAGTGTGGTACCACATTGCTACGTGATCCAAACCAGAAAAAACCCAGGATCAGTTCAACAAGTATGTGAAAAACGCGAAAGTATGAGCCTGATGAGGGCGAATCCCAGACCTATCCCAGACCTAACTTGCGTTATCCTCTAAAATATTGATCGAAACGAGGTTTAATTGACTGTTTCAACGTGGTACCACATTACTACGTGATACAATCCAGAAACAGCCCGGGATATAGCCATGAAGTATGAGAAATATGCGAAAGTATGAGCCTGATGAGGGCAAATCCTAGACCTAACCCAAACCTAACATGCGTTATCCTCTAAAATATTGATCCAAACCGGGTTTAATGGACTGCTTCAGTGTGGTACCACGTTACTACGTGATCCAAAGCGGAAATAACCCTCGATCAGGCCAACATATATGTTAAAACTGCGAAAGTATGCCCCTGACGAGGGCAAATCCCAGGCCTAACCTAGACCTAACATGCGTTGTCCTCTAAAATATTGATGGAAACCAGGTTTAATTGACTGTTTCAGTGTTGTACTTCATTACTACGTGATGCAATCCAGAAAAAGCCCAGGATCTATACATCAAGTATGAGAAATATGCGAAAGAATGAGTCTGATGAGAGCTAATCCCAGCCCAAACCTAGACCTAACATGAATTATTCTCTAACATATTGATCGAAACCAGGTTTAATTGACTGTTTCAGTGTGGTACCACATTACTACGTGATCCAAACCAGAAAAAAACCCAGGATCCGTTCAAGAAGTATGTGAAGTATGCGAAAGTATGAGTCTGATGAGGGCAAATCCCAGGCCTAAACTAGACATAACTTGCGTTATCCTCTAAAATAATGATCGAAACCAGGTTTAATTGAATGTTTTAGTTGTGGTACCACTTTATTACGTGATCCACAGCAGAAAAATCCCTCGATCAGGTCAACATGCATGTTAAAACTGCGAAAGTATGACCCTGATGAGGGCAAATCCTAGACCTAACCCAGACCTGACATGCGTTGTCCTCTAAAATATCTATCAAGACTAGGTTTAGATGATTGTTTCGGTGTGGTACCACATTACTACGTGAACCATACCAGAAAGAACCCAGGATCCGTTCATCAAGTATCTAAAGAATGCGAAAATATGAGTCTGATGAGTGAAAATTTCAGGGCTAACCTAGACCTAACATGCATTATCTTCTAAAATATTGAGCGAAACCAGGTTTAATGGACTGTTTCAGTGTGGTACCACATTACTACGTGATCCAAACCAGAAAAAAACCCAGGATCTGTTCAACAAGTAAAAGAAGTATGCGAAAGTATGAGTCTGATGAGGGCAAATCCCAGGCCTAAACTAGACATAACTTTCGTTATCCTCTAAAATGTTGATCGAAACCAGGTTTAATTGACTGTTTTAGTGTCGTACCACTTTACTACGTGATCCAATGCAGAAAAAACCCTCGATCAGGTCAACATGCATGTTAAAACTGCGAAAGTATGAGCCTGATGAGGGCAAATCCCAGACCTATCCCAGACCTAACATGCGTTATCCTCAAAAATATTTATCGAAACCAGGTTTAATCGACTGTTTCAGTGTGGTCCCACATTACTACGTGATCCAAACCAGAAAAAACCCAGGATCCGTTCAACAAGTATGTGAAGAATGCGAAAGTATGAGTCTGATGAGTGAAAATCCCAGGCCTAACCTAGACCTAACATGCGTCATCCTCAAAAATATTGATCGAAACCTGGTTTAGTCGACTGTTTCAGAGTGGTACCACATTACTACGTGACTCAAACCTGAAAAAACCGAGGATCTGTTCAACAAGTATGTGAAAAACGCGAAAGTATGAGCCTGATGAGGGCTAATCCCAGGCCTAAACTAGACATAACTTTCGTTATCCTCAAAAATATTTATCGAAACCAGGTTTAATCGACTGTTTCAGTGTGGTACCACATTACTACGTGATCCAAACCAGAAAAAAACCCAGGATCTGTTCAACAAGTATAAGAAGTATGCGAAAGTATGAGCCTGATGAGGGCAAATCCCAGACCTATCCCAGACCTGTCATGCGTTATCCTCTAAAATATTTATCAAGACCAGGTTTAATTGATTGTTTCGGTGTGGTCCCACATTACAACGTGAACCAAACCAGAAAAAACCCAGGATCCGTTTAACAAGTATGTGAAGAATGCGAAAGTATGAGTCTGATGCGTGAAAATCCCAGGCCAAACCTAGACCTAACATGCGTTATCCTCAAAAATATAGATTCAAACCTGGTTTAATGGACTGTTTCACTGTGGTACCACTTTACTACGTGTACCAATCCAGAAAATTCCCAGGATCCGTTCAACAAGTATGTGAAGAATGCGAAAGTATGAGTCTGATGAGTGAAAATCCCAGGACTAACCTACCCCTAACATGCGTTATCCTCAAAAATATTGACCGCAGCCTGGTTTAATCGACTGTTTCAGTGTGGTACCACATTACTACGTAACCCAAACCAGAAAAAACCCAGGATCTGTTCAACAAGTATGTGATAAACACGAAAGTATGAGCCTGATGAGGGCAAATCCCAGACCTATCCCAGACCTAACTTGCGTTGTCCTCTAAGATATTGATGGAAACCAGGTTTAATTGACTGTTTCAGTGTTGTACTTCATTACTACGTGATGCAATCCAGAAAAAGCCCAGGATCTAGCCATCAAGTATGAGAAATATGCGAAAGTATGAGCCTGATGAGGGCGAATCCCAGACCTGTCCCAGACCTAACTTGTGTTATCCTCTAAAATATTGATCGAAATCAGGCTTAATTGACTGTTTCAGTGTGGTACCACATTACCACGAGATACAATCCAGAAACAGCCCAGGATCTAGCCATGAAGTATGAGAAATATGCGAAAGTATGAGCCTGATGAGGGCAAATCCTAGACCTAACCCAAACCTAACATGCGTTATCCTCTAAAATATTTATCATGACCAGGTTTAATTGATTGTTCCAGTGTGGTCCCACATTACTACGTGATGCAAGCCAGAAAAAACCCAGGATCCGTTCAACAAGTATGTGAAGAATGCGAAAGTATGAGTCTGATGAGTGAAAATCCCCGGCCTAACCCAGACCTAACATGCGTTATCCTCAAAAATATTGATCGAAACCAGGTTTAATCGACAGTTTCAGTGTCGTACCACACTACTACGTGACCCAAACCGGAAAAAACCCAGGATCTGTTCAACAAGTATGTGAAAAACTCGAAAGTATGAGCCTGATGAGGGCAAACCCCGGACCTATCCCAGACCTAACTTGCGTTATCCTCTAAAATATGGAACGAAACCAGGTTTTATTGACTGTTTCAGCGTGGTACCGCATTACTACGTGATACAATCCAGAAACAGCCCAGGATCTAGCCATGCAGTATGAGAAATATGCGAAAGTATGAGCCTGATGAGGGCAAACCCTAGACCTATCCCAGACCTAACTTGCGTTGTCCTCTAAGATATTGATGGAAACCAGGTTTAATTGACTGTTTCTGTGTTGTACTTCATTAGTACGTGATGCAATCCAGAAAAAGCCCAGGATCTAGCCATCAAGTATGGGAGATATGCGAAAGAATGAGCCTGATGAGAGCAAATCCCAGACCTAACCTAGACCTAACATGAATTATTCTCTAAAATATTGATCGAAACCAGGTTTAATTGACTGTTTCAGTGTGGTCCCACATTACTACGTGATCCAAACCAGAAAAAACCCCGGATCTGTTCAACAAGTATGTGAAAAACTCGAAAGTATGAGCCTGATGAGGGCAAACCCCGGACCTGTCCCAGACCTAACTTGCGTTATCCTCTAAGATATTGATGGAAACCAGGTTTGATTGACTGTTTCAGTGTTGTACTTCATTACTACGTGATGCAATCCAGAAAAAGCCCAGGATCTAGCCATCAAGTATGAGAAATATGCGAAAGTATGAGCCTGATGAGGGCGAATCCCAGACCTATCCCAGACCTAACTTGCGTTATCCTCTAAAATATTGATCGAAATCAGGCTTAATTGTCTGTTTCAGCGTGGTACCACATTACTACGTGATACAATCCAGAAACAGCCCAGGATCTAGCCATGAAGTATGAGAAATATGCGAAAGTATGAGCCTGTTGAGGGCAAATCGTAGACCTAACCCAAACCTAACATGCGTTATCCTCTAAAATAGTTATTATGACCAGGTTTAATTGATTGTTTCAGTGTGGTCCCACATTACTACGTGATCGAAACCTGAAAAAACCCAGGATCCGGTCAACAAGTATGTGAAGAATGCGAAAGTATGAGTCTGATGAGTGAAAATCCCAGGGCTAACATAGACCTAACATGCGTTATCCTCTAAACTATTGATCCAAACCAGGTTTAATAGACTGTTTCAGTGTGGTACCACTTTACTACGTGATCCAAAGTAGAAAAAACCCTCGATCAGGTCAACATGTATGTTAAAAATGCGGAAGTATGACCCTGATGAGGGCAAATCCCAGGCCTAACCTAGACCTAACATGCGTTGTCCTCCAAAATATTGATGGAAACCAGGTTTAATTGACTGTTTCAGTGTTGTACTTCATTACTACGTGATGCAATCCAGAAAATGCCCAGGATCTAGGCATCAAGAATGAGAAATATGCGAAAGAATGAGCCTAATGAGAGCAAATCCCAGACCTAACCTAGACCTAACATGAATTGTTCTCTAAAATATTGATCAAAACCAGGTTTAATTGACTGTTTCAGTGTGGTACCACATTACTACGTGATCCAATCCAGAAATAGCCCAGGATCCAGCCATGAAGTATGAGAAATATGCGAAAGTATGAGCCTGATGAGGGCAAATCCCAGACCTATCCCAGACCTATCCCAGACCTAACTTGCGTTATCCACTAAAATATTGATCGAAACCAGGTTTAATCGACTGTTTCAGTGTGGTACCACATTGCTACGTGATCCAAACCAGAAAAAACCCAGGATCAGTTCAACAAGTATGTGAAAAATGCGAAAGTATGAGCCTGATGAGGGCAAATCACAGACCTATCCCAGACCAAACTTGCGTTATCCTCTAAAATATTGATCGAGAGCAGTTTTAATTGACTGTTTCAGCGTGGTGCCACATTACTACGTGATCCAAACCAGTAAAAACCCAGGATCTGTTCAAAAAGTATGTGAAGAATGCGAAAGTATGAGTCTGATGAGTGAAAATCCCAGACCTATCCCAGACCAAACTTGCGTTATCCTCTAAAATATTGATCGAAACCAGGTTTAATCGACTGTTTCAGTGTGGTACCACATTACTACGTGATCCAAACCAGAAAAAACCCAGGATCCGTTCAAAAAGTATGTGAAGATTGCGAAAGTATGAGTCTGATGAGTGAAAATCCCAGACCTAACCTAGACCTAACATGCGTTATCCTCTAAAATATTTATCATGACCAGGTTTAATTGATTGTTTCAGTGTGGTCCCCCATTACTACGTGATCCAAACCAGAAAAAACCCAGGATCCGTTCAAAAAGTATGTGAAGAATGCGAAAGTATGAGTCTGATGAGTGAAAATCCCAGACCTAACCTAGACCTAACATGCGTTATCCTCTAAAATATTTATCATGACCAGGTTTAATTGATTGTTTCAGTGTGGCACCACCCTACTACGTGACCCAAACCGGAAAAAACCCAGGATCTGGCCATCAAGTATGAGAAACATGCGAAAGCATGACCCTGATGAGACAATCCCAGACCTAACTTGCGTTGTCCTCTAAGATATTGATGGAAACCAGGTTTAATTGACTGTTTCAGTGTTGTACTTCATTACTACGTGATGCAATCCGGAACATGCCCAGGATCTAGGCATCAAGAATGAGAAATATGCGAAAGAATGAGCCTAATGAGAGCAAATCCCAGACCTAACCTAGACCTAACATGAATTGTTCTCTAAAATATTGATCAAAACCAGGTTTAATTGACTGTTTCAGTTTGGTACCACATTACTACGTGATCCAATCCAGAAATAGCCCAGGATCCAGCCATGAAGTATGAGAAATATGCGAAAGTATGAGCCTGATGAGGGCAAATCCTAGACCTAACCCAGACCTAACATGCGTTATCCTCTAAAATATTTATCAATACCAGGTTTAATTGATTGTTTCAGTGTGGTCCCACATTACTACGTGATCCAAACCAGAAAAAACCCAGGATCCGTTCAAAAAGTATGTGAAGAATGCGAAAGTATGAGTCTGATGAGTGAAAATCCCAGACCTAACCTAGACCTAACATGCGTTATCCTCTAAAATATTTATCATGACCAGGTTTAATTGATTGTTTCAGTGTGGTCCCCCATTCCTACGTGATCCAAACCAGAAAAAACCCAGGATCCGTTCAAAAAGTATGTGAAGAATGCGAAAGTATGAGTCTGATGAGTGAAAATCCCAGACCTAACCTAGACCTAACATGCGTTATCCTCTAAAATATTTATCATGACCAGGTTTAATTGATTGTTTCAGTGTGGTACCACCCTACTACGTGACCCAAACCGGAAAAAACCCAGGATCTGTTCAACAAGTATGTGAAAAACGGGAAAGTATGAGCCTGATGAGGGCAAATCCCAGACCTATCCCAGACCTAACTTGCGTTGTCCTCTAAGATATTGATGGAAACCAGGTTTAATTGACTGTTTCAGTGTTGTACTTCATTACTACGTGATGCAATCCAGAAAAAGCCCAGGATCTAGCCATCAAGTATGAGAAATATGCGAAAGCATCAGCCTGGTGAGGGCGAATCCCAGACCTATCCCAGTCCTAACTTGCGTTATCCTCTAAAATATTGATCGAAATCAGGCTTAATTGACTGTTTCAGCGTGGTACCACATTACTACGTGGTACAATCCAGAAACAGCCCAGGATCTAGCCATGAAGTATGAGAAATATGCGAAAGTATGAGCCTGATGAGGGCAAATCCTAGACCTAACCCAAACCTAACATGCGTTATCCTCTAAAATAGTTATCATGACCAGGTTTAATTGATTGTTCCAGTGTGGTCCCACATTACTACGTGATCCAAACCAGAACAAACCCAGGATCCAGTCAACAAGTATGTGAAGAACGCGAAAATATGAACCTGATGAGGGCAGATCCCAGGCCTAACCTAGGCCTAACATGCGTTATCCTCAAAAATATTGACCGAAACCTGGTTTAATCGACTGTTTCAGTGTGGTACCACATTACTATGTGATCCAAACCAGAAAATAACCCAGGATCTGTTCAACGAGTATGTGAAGTGTGCGAAAGTATGAGTCTGATGAGTGAAAATCCCAGGGCTAACCTAGACCTAACATGCGTTATCCTCTAAAATATTGATCCAAACCAGGTTTAATGGACTGTTTCAGTGTCGTACCACTTTACTACGTGATCCAAAGCAGAAATAACCCTCGATCAGGTCAACATGCATGTTGAAACTGCGAAAGTATGAGTCTGATGAGTGAAAATCCCAGACCTAACCTAGACCTAACATGCGTTATCCTCTAAAATATTTATCATGACCAGGTTTAATTGATTGTTTCAGTGTGGCACCACCCTACTACGTGACCCAAACCGGAAAAAACCCAGGATCTGGCCATCAAGTATGAGAAACATGCGAAAGCATGACCCTGATGAGACAATCCCAGACCTAACTTGCGTTGTCCTCTAAGATATTGATGGAAACCAGGTTTAATTGACTGTTTCAGTGTTGTACTTCATTACTACGTGATGCAATCCGGAACATGCCCAGGATCTAGGCATCAAGAATGAGAAATATGCGAAAGAATGAGCCTAATGAGAGCAAATCCCAGACCTAACCTAGACCTAACATGAATTGTTCTCTAAAATATTGATCAAAACCAGGTTTAATTGACTGTTTCAGTTTGGTACCACATTACTACGTGATCCAATCCAGAAATAGCCCAGGATCCAGCCATGAAGTATGAGAAATATGCGAAAGTATGAGCCTGATGAGGGCAAATCCTAGACCTAACCCAGACCTAACATGCGTTATCCTCTAAAATATTTATCAATACCAGGTTTAATTGATTGTTTCAGTGTGGTCCCACATTACTACGTGATCCAAACCAGAAAAAACCCAGGATCCGTTCAAAAAGTATGTGAAGAATGCGAAAGTATGAGTCTGATGAGTGAAAATCCCAGACCTAACCTAGACCTAACATGCGTTATCCTCTAAAATATTTATCATGACCAGGTTTAATTGATTGTTTCAGTGTGGTCCCCCATTCCTACGTGATCCAAACCAGAAAAAACCCAGGATCCGTTCAAAAAGTATGTGAAGAATGCGAAAGTATGAGTCTGATGAGTGAAAATCCCAGACCTAACCTAGACCTAACATGCGTTATCCTCTAAAATATTTATCATGACCAGGTTTAATTGATTGTTTCAGTGTGGTACCACCCTACTACGTGACCCAAACCGGAAAAAACCCAGGATCTGTTCAACAAGTATGTGAAAAACGGGAAAGTATGAGCCTGATGAGGGCAAATCCCAGACCTATCCCAGACCTAACTTGCGTTGTCCTCTAAGATATTGATGGAAACCAGGTTTAATTGACTGTTTCAGTGTTGTACTTCATTACTACGTGATGCAATCCAGAAAAAGCCCAGGATCTAGCCATCAAGTATGAGAAATATGCGAAAGCATCAGCCTGGTGAGGGCGAATCCCAGACCTATCCCAGTCCTAACTTGCGTTATCCTCTAAAATATTGATCGAAATCAGGCTTAATTGACTGTTTCAGCGTGGTACCACATTACTACGTGGTACAATCCAGAAACAGCCCAGGATCTAGCCATGAAGTATGAGAAATATGCGAAAGTATGAGCCTGATGAGGGCAAATCCTAGACCTAACCCAAACCTAACATGCGTTATCCTCTAAAATAGTTATCATGACCAGGTTTAATTGATTGTTCCAGTGTGGTCCCACATTACTACGTGATCCAAACCAGAACAAACCCAGGATCCAGTCAACAAGTATGTGAAGAACGCGAAAATATGAACCTGATGAGGGCAGATCCCAGGCCTAACCTAGGCCTAACATGCGTTATCCTCAAAAATATTGACCGAAACCTGGTTTAATCGACTGTTTCAGTGTGGTACCACATTACTATGTGATCCAAACCAGAAAATAACCCAGGATCTGTTCAACGAGTATGTGAAGTGTGCGAAAGTATGAGTCTGATGAGTGAAAATCCCAGGGCTAACCTAGACCTAACATGCGTTATCCTCTAAAATATTGATCCAAACCAGGTTTAATGGACTGTTTCAGTGTCGTACCACTTTACTACGTGATCCAAAGCAGAAATAACCCTCGATCAGGCCAACATGTATGTTAAAACTGCGAAAGTATGACCCTGATGAGGGCAAATCCCAGCACTAACCTAGACCTGACACGCGTTGTCCTCTAAAATATTGATGGAAACCAGGTTTAATTTACAGTTTCAGTGTTGTACTTCAATACTACGTGATGCAATCCAGAAAAAGCCCAGGATCTAGCCATCAAGTATGAGAAATATGCGAAAGTATGAGCCTGATGAGGGCGAATGCCAGACCTATCCCAGACCTAACTTGCGTTATCGTCTAAAATATTGATCGAAATCAGGCTTAGTTGACTGTTTCAGCGTGGTACCACATTACTACGTGATACAATCCAGAAACAGCCCAGGATCTAGCCATGAAGAATGAGAAATATGCGAAAGTATGAGCCTGATGAGGGCAAATCCTAGACCTAACCCAAACCTAACATGCGTTATCCTCTAAAATAGTTATCATGACCAGGTTTAATTGATGGTTTCAGTGTGGTCCCACATTACTACGTGATCCAAACCAGAAAAAACCCAGGATCCGGTCAACAAGTATGTGAAGAACGCGAAAATATGAACCTGATGAGTGAAAATCCCAGGGCTAACCTAGACCTAACATGCGTTGTCCTCTAAAATATTGATGGAAACCAGGTTTAATTGACTGTTTCGGTGTTGTACTTCATTACTACGTGATGCAATCCAGAAAAAGCCCAGGATCTAGCCATCAAGTGTGAGAAATATGCGAAAGAATGACCCTGATGAGGGCAAATCCCAGGCCTAACCCAGACCTAACGTGCATTATCCTCTATAATATTTATCAAGACCAGGTTTAATTGAATGTTTCAGTGTGGTACCACATTACTACGTGATCCAAACCAGTAAAAACCCAGGATCTATTCAACGAGTATGTGAAGTGTGCGAAAGTATGAGTCTGATGAGGGCAAATCCCAGACCTATCTCAGACCTAACATGCATTATCCTCTATAATATTTATCAAGACCAGCTTTAATTGATTGTTTCAGTGTGGTCCCACATTACTACGTAATCCAAACCAGAAAAGCCCAGGATCCGTTCAACAAGTATGTGAAGAATGCGAAAGTATGAGTCTGATGAGTGAAAATCCCCGGCCTAACCTAGACCTAAAATGCGTTATCCTCAAAAATATTGATCGAAACCAGGTTTAATCGACTGTTTCAGTGTGGTACCACTTTACTGCGTGATCCAAAGCAGAAAAAACCCTCGATCAGGTCAACATGTATGTTAAAACTGCGAAAGTATGACCCTGATGTGGGCAAATCCCAGGCCTAACCTAGACCTAACATGCGCTGTCCTCTAAAATATTGATGGAAACCAGGTTTAATTGACTGTTTCAGTGTTGTACTTCATTACTACGTGATGCAATCCAGAAAATGCCCAGGATCTAGGCATCAAGAATGAGAAATATGCGAAAGAATGAGCCTAATGAGAGCAAATCCCAGACCTAACCTAGACCTAACATGAATTGTTCTCTAAAATATTGATCAAAACCAGGTTTAATTGACTGTTTCAGTGTGGTACCACATTACTACGTGATCCAATCCAGAAATAGCCCAGGATCCAGCCATGAAGTATGAGAAATATGCGAAAGTATGAGCCTGATGAGGGCAAATCCCAGACCTATCCCAGACCTATCCCAGACCTAACTTGCGTTATCCACTAAAATATTGATCGAAACCAGGTTTAATCGACTGTTTCAGTGTGGTACCACATTGCTACGTGATCCAAACCAGAAAAAACCCAGGATCAGTTCAACAAGTATGTGAAAAATGCGAAAGTATGAGCCTGATGAGGGCAAATCACAGACCTATCCCAGACCAAACTTGCGTTATCCTCTAAAATATTGATCGAGAGCAGTTTTAATTGACTGTTTCAGCGTGGTGCCACATTACTACGTGATCCAAACCAGTAAAAACCCAGGATCTGTTCAAAAAGTATGTGAAGAATGCGAAAGTATGAGTCTGATGAGTGAAAATCCCAGACCTATCCCAGACCAAACTTGCGTTATCCTCTAAAATATTGATCGAAACCAGGTTTAATCGACTGTTTCAGTGTGGTACCACATTACTACGTGATCCAAACCAGAAAAAACCCAGGATCCGTTCAAAAAGTATGTGAAGATTGCGAAAGTATGAGTCTGATGAGTGAAAATCCCAGACCTAACCTAGACCTAACATGCGTTATCCTCTAAAATATTTATCATGACCAGGTTTAATTGATTGTTTCAGTGTGGTCCCCCATTACTACGTGATCCAAACCAGAAAAAACCCAGGATCCGTTCAAAAAGTATGTGAAGAATGCGAAAGTATGAGTCTGATGAGTGAAAATCCCAGACCTAACCTAGACCTAACATGCGTTATCCTCTAAAATATTTATCATGACCAGGTTTAATTGATTGTTTCAGTGTGGTACCACCCTACTACGTGACCCAAACCGGAAAAAACCCAGGATCTGGCCATCAAGTATGAGAAACATGCGAAAGCATGACCCTGATGAGACAATCCCAGACCTAACTTGCGTTGTCCTCTAAGATATTGATGGAAACCAGGTTTAATTGACTGTTTCAGTGTTGTACTTCATTACTACGTGATGCAATCCGGAACATGCCCAGGATCTAGGCATCAAGAATGAGAAATATGCGAAAGAATGAGCCTAATGAGAGCAAATCCCAGACCTAACCTAGACCTAACATGAATTGTTCTCTAAAATATTGATCAAAACCAGGTTTAATTGACTGTTTCAGTTTGGTACCACATTACTACGTGATCCAATCCAGAAATAGCCCAGGATCCAGCCATGAAGTATGAGAAATATGCGAAAGTATGAGCCTGATGAGGGCAAATCCTAGACCTAACCCAGACCTAACATGCGTTATCCTCTAAAATATTTATCAATACCAGGTTTAATTGATTGTTTCAGTGTGGTCCCACATTACTACGTGATCCAAACCAGAAAAAACCCAGGATCCGTTCAAAAAGTATGTGAAGAATGCGAAAGTATGAGTCTGATGAGTGAAAATCCCAGACCTAACCTAGACCTAACATGCGTTATCCTCTAAAATATTTATCATGACCAGGTTTAATTGATTGTTTCAGTGTGGTCCCCCATTCCTACGTGATCCAAACCAGAAAAAACCCAGGATCCGTTCAAAAAGTATGTGAAGAATGCGAAAGTATGAGTCTGATGAGTGAAAATCCCAGACCTAACCTAGACCTAACATGCGTTATCCTCTAAAATATTTATCATGACCAGGTTTAATTGATTGTTTCAGTGTGGTACCACCCTACTACGTGACCCAAACCGGAAAAAACCCAGGATCTGTTCAACAAGTATGTGAAAAACGGGAAAGTATGAGCCTGATGAGGGCAAATCCCAGACCTATCCCAGACCTAACTTGCGTTGTCCTCTAAGATATTGATGGAAACCAGGTTTAATTGACTGTTTCAGTGTTGTACTTCATTACTACGTGATGCAATCCAGAAAAAGCCCAGGATCTAGCCATCAAGTATGAGAAATATGCGAAAGCATCAGCCTGGTGAGGGCGAATCCCAGACCTATCCCAGTCCTAACTTGCGTTATCCTCTAAAATATTGATCGAAATCAGGCTTAATTGACTGTTTCAGCGTGGTACCACATTACTACGTGGTACAATCCAGAAACAGCCCAGGATCTAGCCATGAAGTATGAGAAATATGCGAAAGTATGAGCCTGATGAGGGCAAATCCTAGACCTAACCCAAACCTAACATGCGTTATCCTCTAAAATAGTTATCATGACCAGGTTTAATTGATTGTTCCAGTGTGGTCCCACATTACTACGTGATCCAAACCAGAACAAACCCAGGATCCAGTCAACAAGTATGTGAAGAACGCGAAAATATGAACCTGATGAGGGCAGATCCCAGGCCTAACCTAGGCCTAACATGCGTTATCCTCAAAAATATTGACCGAAACCTGGTTTAATCGACTGTTTCAGTGTGGTACCACATTACTATGTGATCCAAACCAGAAAATAACCCAGGATCTGTTCAACGAGTATGTGAAGTGTGCGAAAGTATGAGTCTGATGAGTGAAAATCCCAGGGCTAACCTAGACCTAACATGCGTTATCCTCTAAAATATTGATCCAAACCAGGTTTAATGGACTGTTTCAGTGTCGTACCACTTTACTACGTGATCCAAAGCAGAAATAACCCTCGATCAGGCCAACATGTATGTTAAAACTGCGAAAGTATGACCCTGATGAGGGCAAATCCCAGCACTAACCTAGACCTGACACGCGTTGTCCTCTAAAATATTGATGGAAACCAGGTTTAATTTACAGTTTCAGTGTTGTACTTCAATACTACGTGATGCAATCCAGAAAAAGCCCAGGATCTAGCCATCAAGTATGAGAAATATGCGAAAGTATGAGCCTGATGAGGGCGAATGCCAGACCTATCCCAGACCTAACTTGCGTTATCGTCTAAAATATTGATCGAAATCAGGCTTAGTTGACTGTTTCAGCGTGGTACCACATTACTACGTGATACAATCCAGAAACAGCCCAGGATCTAGCCATGAAGAATGAGAAATATGCGAAAGTATGAGCCTGATGAGGGCAAATCCTAGACCTAACCCAAACCTAACATGCGTTATCCTCTAAAATAGTTATCATGACCAGGTTTAATTGATGGTTTCAGTGTGGTCCCACATTACTACGTGATCCAAACCAGAAAAAACCCAGGATCCGGTCAACAAGTATGTGAAGAACGCGAAAATATGAACCTGATGAGTGAAAATCCCAGGGCTAACCTAGACCTAACATGCGTTGTCCTCTAAAATATTGATGGAAACCAGGTTTAATTGACTGTTTCGGTGTTGTACTTCATTACTACGTGATGCAATCCAGAAAAAGCCCAGGATCTAGCCATCAAGTGTGAGAAATATGCGAAAGAATGACCCTGATGAGGGCAAATCCCAGGCCTAACCCAGACCTAACGTGCATTATCCTCTATAATATTTATCAAGACCAGGTTTAATTGAATGTTTCAGTGTGGTACCACATTACTACGTGATCCAAACCAGTAAAAACCCAGGATCTATTCAACGAGTATGTGAAGTGTGCGAAAGTATGAGTCTGATGAGGGCAAATCCCAGACCTATCTCAGACCTAACATGCATTATCCTCTATAATATTTATCAAGACCAGCTTTAATTGATTGTTTCAGTGTGGTCCCACATTACTACGTAATCCAAACCAGAAAAGCCCAGGATCCGTTCAACAAGTATGTGAAGAATGCGAAAGTATGAGTCTGATGAGTGAAAATCCCCGGCCTAACCTAGACCTAAAATGCGTTATCCTCAAAAATATTGATCGAAACCAGGTTTAATCGACTGTTTCAGTGTGGTACCACTTTACTGCGTGATCCAAAGCAGAAAAAACCCTCGATCAGGTCAACATGTATGTTAAAACTGCGAAAGTATGACCCTGATGTGGGCAAATCCCAGGCCTAACCTAGACCTAACATGCGCTGTCCTCTAAAATATTGATGGAAACCAGGTTTAATTGACTGTTTCAGTGTTGTACTTCATTACTACGTGATGCAATCCAGAAAATGCCCAGGATCTAGGCATCAAGAATGAGAAATATGCGAAAGAATGAGCCTAATGAGAGCAAATCCCAGACCTAACCTAGACCTAACATGAATTGTTCTCTAAAATATTGATCAAAACCAGGTTTAATTGACTGTTTCAGTGTGGTACCACATTACTACGTGATCCAATCCAGAAATAGCCCAGGATCCAGCCATGAAGTATGAGAAATATGCGAAAGTATGAGCCTGATGAGGGCAAATCCCAGACCTATCCCAGACCTATCCCAGACCTAACTTGCGTTATCCACTAAAATATTGATCGAAACCAGGTTTAATCGACTGTTTCAGTGTGGTACCACATTGCTACGTGATCCAAACCAGAAAAAACCCAGGATCAGTTCAACAAGTATGTGAAAAATGCGAAAGTATGAGCCTGATGAGGGCAAATCACAGACCTATCCCAGACCAAACTTGCGTTATCCTCTAAAATATTGATCGAGAGCAGTTTTAATTGACTGTTTCAGCGTGGTGCCACATTACTACGTGATCCAAACCAGTAAAAACCCAGGATCTGTTCAAAAAGTATGTGAAGAATGCGAAAGTATGAGTCTGATGAGTGAAAATCCCAGACCTATCCCAGACCAAACTTGCGTTATCCTCTAAAATATTGATCGAAACCAGGTTTAATCGACTGTTTCAGTGTGGTACCACATTACTACGTGATCCAAACCAGAAAAAACCCAGGATCCGTTCAAAAAGTATGTGAAGATTGCGAAAGTATGAGTCTGATGAGTGAAAATCCCAGACCTAACCTAGACCTAACATGCGTTATCCTCTAAAATATTTATCATGACCAGGTTTAATTGATTGTTTCAGTGTGGTCCCCCATTACTACGTGATCCAAACCAGAAAAAACCCAGGATCCGTTCAAAAAGTATGTGAAGAATGCGAAAGTATGAGTCTGATGAGTGAAAATCCCAGACCTAACCTAGACCTAACATGCGTTATCCTCTAAAATATTTATCATGACCAGGTTTAATTGATTGTTTCAGTGTGGTACCACCCTACTACGTGACCCAAACCGGAAAAAACCCAGGATCTGGCCATCAAGTATGAGAAACATGCGAAAGCATGACCCTGATGAGACAATCCCAGACCTAACTTGCGTTGTCCTCTAAGATATTGATGGAAACCAGGTTTAATTGACTGTTTCAGTGTTGTACTTCATTACTACGTGATGCAATCCGGAACATGCCCAGGATCTAGGCATCAAGAATGAGAAATATGCGAAAGAATGAGCCTAATGAGAGCAAATCCCAGACCTAACCTAGACCTAACATGAATTGTTCTCTAAAATATTGATCAAAACCAGGTTTAATTGACTGTTTCAGTTTGGTACCACATTACTACGTGATCCAATCCAGAAATAGCCCAGGATCCAGCCATGAAGTATGAGAAATATGCGAAAGTATGAGCCTGATGAGGGCAAATCCTTGACCTAACCCAGACCTAACATGCGTTATCCTCTAAAATATTTATCAATACCAGGTTTAATTGATTGTTTCAGTGTGGTCCCACATTACTACGTGATCCAAACCAGAAAAAATTCAGGATCTGTTCAACAAGTATGTGAAAAACGCGAAAGTATGAGCCTGATTAGGGCAAATCCCAGACCTATCCCAGACCAAACTTGCGTTATCCTCTAAAATATTGACCGAAACCAGGTTTAATCGACTGTTTCAGTGTGGTACCACATTGCCACGTGATCCAAACCAGAAAAAACCCAGGATCAGTTCAACAAGTATGTGAAAAATGCGAAAGTATGAGCCTGATGAGGGCGAATCACAGACCTATCCCAGACCAAACTTGCGTTATCCTCTAAAATATTGATCGAGACAAGTTTTAATTGACTGTTTCAGCGTGGTGCCACATTACTACGTGATCCAAACCAGTAAAAACCCAGGATCCGTTCAAAAAGTATGTGAAGAATGCGAAAGTATGAGTTTGATGATTGAAAATCCCAGACCTATCCCAGACCAAACTTGCGTTATCCTCTAAAATATTGATCGAAACCAGGTTTAATCGACTGTTTCAGTGTGGTACCACATTACTACGTGATCCAAACCAGAAAAAACCCAGGATCCGTTCAAAAAGTATGTGAAGAATGCGAAAGTATGAGTCTGATGAGTGAAAATCCCAGACCTAACCTAGACCTAACATGCGTTATCCTCTAAAATATTTATCATGACCAGGTTTAATTGATTGTTTCAGTGTGGTCCCCCATTCCTACGTGATCCAAACCAGAAAAAACCCAGGATCCGTTCAAAAAGTATGTGAAGAATGCGAAAGTATGAGTCTGATGAGTGAAAATCCCAGACCTAACCTAGACCTAACATGCGTTATCCTCTAAAATATTTATCATGACCAGGTTTAATTGATTGTTTCAGTGTGGTACCACCCTACTACGTGACCCAAACCGGAAAAAACCCAGGATCTGTTCAACAAGTATGTGAAAAACGGGAAAGTATGAGCCTGATGAGGGCAAATCCCAGACCTATCCCAGACCTAACTTGCGTTGTCCTCTAAGATATTGATGGAAACCAGGTTTAATTGACTGTTTCAGTGTTGTACTTCATTACTACGTGATGCAATCCAGAAAAAGCCCAGGATCTAGCCATCAAGTATGAGAAATATGCGAAAGCATCAGCCTGGTGAGGGCGAATCCCAGACCTATCCCAGTCCTAACTTGCGTTATCCTCTAAAATATTGATCGAAATCAGGCTTAATTGACTGTTTCAGCGTGGTACAACATTACTACGTGGTACAATCCAGAAACAGCCCAGGATCTAGCCATGAAGTATGAGAAATATGCGAAAGTATGAGCCTGATGAGGGCAAATCCTAGACCTAACCCAAACCTAACATGCGTTATCCTCTAAAATAGTTATCATGACCAGGTTTAATTGATTGTTCCAGTGTGGTCCCACATTACTACGTGATCCAAACCAGAACAAACCCAGGATCCAGTCAACAAGTATGTGAAGAACGCGAAAATATGAACCTGATGAGGGCAGATCCCAGGCCTAACCTAGGCCTAACATGCGTTATCCTCAAAAATATTGACCGAAACCTGGTTTAATCGACTGTTTCAGTGTGGTACCACATTACTATGTGATCCAAACCAGAAAATAACCCAGGATCTGTTCAACGAGTATGTGAAGTGTGCGAAAGTATGAGTCTGATGAGTGAAAATCCCAGGGCTAACCTAGACCTAACATGCGTTATCCTCTAAAATATTGATCCAAACCAGGTTTAATGGACTGTTTCAGTGTCGTACCACTTTACTACGTGATCCAAAGCAGAAATAACCCTCGATCAGGCCAACATGTATGTTAAAACTGCGAAAGTATGACCCTGATGAGGGCAAATCCCAGCACTAACCTAGACCTGACACGCGTTGTCCTCTAAAATATTGATGGAAACCAGGTTTAATTTACAGTTTCAGTGTTGTACTTCAATACTACGTGATGCAATCCAGAAAAAGCCCAGGATCTAGCCATCAAGTATGAGAAATATGCGAAAGTATGAGCCTGATGAGGGCGAATGCCAGACCTATCCCAGACCTAACTTGCGTTATCGTCTAAAATATTGATCGAAATCAGGCTTAGTTGACTGTTTCAGCGTGGTACCACATTACTACGTGATACAATCCAGAAACAGCCCAGGATCTAGCCATGAAGAATGAGAAATATGCGAAAGTATGAGCCTGATGAGGGCAAATCCTAGACCTAACCCAAACCTAACATGCGTTATCCTCTAAAATAGTTATCATGACCAGGTTTAATTGATGGTTTCAGTGTGGTCCCACATTACTACGTGATCCAAACCAGAAAAAACCCAGGATCCGGTCAACAAGTATGTGAAGAACGCGAAAATATGAACCTGATGAGTGAAAATCCCAGGGCTAACCTAGACCTAACATGCGTTGTCCTCTAAAATATTGATGGAAACCAGGTTTAATTGACTGTTTCGGTGTTGTACTTCATTACTACGTGATGCAATCCAGAAAAAGCCCAGGATCTAGCCATCAAGTGTGAGAAATATGCGAAAGAATGACCCTGATGAGGGCAAATCCCAGGCCTAACCCAGACCTAACGTGCATTATCCTCTATAATATTTATCAAGACCAGGTTTAATTGAATGTTTCAGTGTGGTACCACATTACTACGTGATCCAAACCAGTAAAAACCCAGGATCTATTCAACGAGTATGTGAAGTGTGCGAAAGTATGAGTCTGATAAGGGCAAATCCCAGACCTATCTCAGACCTAACATGCATTATCCTCTATAATATTTATCAAGACCAGCTTTAATTGATTGTTTCAGTGTGGTCCCACATTACTACGTAATCCAAACCAGAAAAGCCCAGGATCCGTTCAACAAGTATGTGAAGAATGCGAAAGTATGAGTCTGATGAGTGAAAATCCCCGGCCTAACCTAGACCTAAAATGCGTTATCCTCAAAAATATTGATCGAAACCAGGTTTAATCGACTGTTTCAGTGTGGTACCACTTTACTGCGTGATCCAAAGCAGAAAAAACCCTCGATCAGGTCAACATGTATGTTAAAACTGCGAAAGTATGACCCTGATGTGGGCAAATCCCAGGCCTAACCTAGACCTAACATGAGCTGTCCTCTAAAATATTGATGGAAACCAGGTTTAATTGACTGTTTAGTGTTGCACTTCATGACTACGTGATCCAAACCAGTAAAAACCCAGGATCCGTTCAAAAAGTATGTGAAGAATGTGAAAGTATGAGTGTGATGAGTGGAAATCCCCGGCCTAACCTAGACCTAACATGCGTTATCCTCGAAAATATTGACCGAAACCTGGTTTAATTGACTGTTTCAGTGTTGCACTTCATTACTACGTGATGAAATCCAGAAAAAGCCCAGGATCTAGCCATCAAGTATGAGAAATATGCGAAAGAATGAGCCTGATGAGAGCAAATCCCAGACCTAACCTAGACCTAACATGAATTATTCTCTAAAATATTGATCAAATCCAGGTTTAATTGACTGTTTCAATGTGGTACCACATTTCTACGTGATCCAATCCAGAAATAGCCCAGGATCCAGCCATGAAGTATGAAAAATATGCGAAAGTATGAGCCTGTTGGGGCAAATCCTAGACCTAACCCAGACCTAACATGCGTTATCCTCTATAATATTTATCAAGACCAGGTTTAATTGATTGTTTCAGTGTGGTCCCACATTACTACGTGATACAATCCAGAAACAGCCCAGGATCCGTTCAACAAGTATGTGGAGAATGCGAAAGTATGAGTTTCATGAGTGAAAATCCTCGGCCTAACCTAGACCTAACATGCGTTATCCTCAAAAATATTGATCGAAACCAGGTTTAATCGACTGTTTCAGTGTGGTACCACATTACTACGTGATCCAAACCAGTAAAAACCCAGGATCCGTTCAACAAGTATGTGGAGAATGCGAAAGTATGAGTCGGATGAGTGAAAATCCTCGGCCTAACCTAGACCTAACATGCGTTGTCCTCTAAAATATTGATGGAAACCAGGTTTAGTTGACTGTTTCAGTGTTGCACTTCATTACTACGTGATGAAATCCAGAAAAAGCCCAGGATCTAGCCATCAAGTATGAGAAATATGCGAAAGAATGGGCCTGATGAGAGCAAATCCCAGACCTAACCTAGACCTAACATGAATTATTCTCTAAAATATTGATCAAATCCATGTTTAATTGACTGTTTCAATGTGGTATCACATTTCTACGTGATCGAATCCAGAAATAGCCCAGGATCCAGCCATGAAGTATGAGAAATATGCGAAAGTATGAGCCTGTTGGGGCAAATCCTAGACCTAACCCAGACCTAACATGCGTTATCCTCTAAAATATTTATCAAGACCAGGTTTAACTGAATGTTTCAGTGTGGTACTTCATTACTACGTGATGAAATCCAGAAAAAGCCCAGGATCTAGCCATCAAGTATCAGAAATATGCGAAAGAATGAGCCTGATGAGAGCAAATCCCAGACCTAACCTAGACCAAACATGAATTATTCTCTAAAATATTGATCAAAACCAGGATTAATTGACTGTTTCAATGTGGTACCACGTTTCTACGTGATCCAATCCAGAAATAGCCCAGGATCCAGCCATGAAGTATGAGAAATCTGCGAAAGTATGAGCCTGTTGGGGCAAATCCTAGACCTAACCCAGACCTAACATGCGTTATCCTTAAAAATATTAATCGAAACCAGGTTTAATCGACTGTTTGAGTGTGGTACCACATTACTACGTGATCCAGACCAGAAAAAAACCCAGGTTCTTGTCAACGAGTATGTGAAGTGTGCGAAAGTATGAGTCTGATGAGGGATAATCCGAGACCTATCCCAGACCTAACTTGCGTTATCCTCTACAATAGTGATCGAAGCCAGGTTTAATTGACTGCTTTAGTTGTGGTACCACTTTACTACGTGATCAAAAGCAGAAAATACCCTCGATCAGGTCAACATACATGTTAAAACTGCGAATGTATGACCCTGATGAGGGCAAATCCCAGGCCTAACCTAGACCTAACATGCGTTGTGCTCTAAAATATTGATGGAAACCAGGTTTAATTGACTGTTTCAGTGTGGTACCACGTTACTACGTGGTGCAATCCAGAAAAAGTCCAGGATCTAGCCATCAAGTATGTGAAAAACGCGAAAGTATGAGCCTGATGAGGGCAAATCCCAGACCTATCCCAGACCAAACTTGCGTTATCCTCTAAAATATTGATCGAAACCAGGTTTAATCGATTGTTTCAGTGTGGTACCCCATTGCTACGTGATCCAAACCAGAAAAAACCCAGGATCAGTTCAACAAGTACGTGAAAAACGCGAAAGTATGACCCTGATGAAGGTGAATCCCAGACCTATCTCAGACCTAACTTGCGTTATCCTCTAAAATATTGATCGAAACCAGGTTTAATTGACTGTTTCAGTGTGGTACCACGTTACTACGTGGTGCAATCCAGAAAAAGTCCAGGATCTAGCCATCAAGTATGAGAAAAATGCGAAAGAATGAGCCAGATGAGAGCAAATCCCAGACCTAACCTAGACCTAACATGAATTATTCTCTAAAATATTTATCAAGACCAGGTTTTATTGATTGTTTCAGAGTGGTCCCACATTACTACGTGATGCAAACCAGAAAAATACCAGGATCCGTTCAACAAGTATGTGAAGAATGCGAAAGTATGAGTCTGATGAGTGAAAATCCCAGGCCTAACCTAGACCTAACATGCGTTATCCTCTAAAATATTGATCCAAACCAGGTTTAATGGACTGTTTCAGTGTGGTACCACATTACTACGTGACGCAAACCAGAAAAAACCCAGGATCTGTTCAACAAGTATGTGAAAAACGCGAAAGTGTGAGCCTGATGAGGGCAAATCCCAGACCTATCCCAGACCTAACTTGCGCTGTCCTCTCAGATATTGATGGAAACCAGGTTAAATTGACTGTTTCAATGTTGTACTTCATTACTACGTGATGCAATCCAGAAAAAGCCCAGGATCTAGCCATGAAGTATGAGAAATATGCGAAAGTATGAGCCTGATGAGGGCAAATCCTAGACCTAACCCAAACCTAACATGAGTTATCCTCTAAAATATTTATCAGGACCAGGTTTAATTGAATGTTTCAGTGTGGTACCACATTACTACGTGAACCGAACCAGAAAAAACACAGGAGCCGTTCAACAAGTATGTGAAGAATGCGAAAGTATGAGTCTGATGAGTGAAAATCCACGGCCTAACCTAGACCTAACATGCGTTATCCCCAAAGATATTGATCGAAACCAGGTTTAATCGACTGTATCAGTGTGGTACCACACTACTACGTGACACAAACCGGAAAAAACCCAGGATCTGTTCAATAGGTATGTGAAAAACGCGAAAGTATGAGCATGATGAGGGCAAATCCCAGACCTATCCCAGACCAAACTTGCGTTATCCTCTAAAATATTGATCGAAACCAGGTTTAATCGACTGTTTCAGTGTGGTACCACATTACTACGTGATCCAAACCAGAAAAAACCCAGGATCCGTTCAAAAAGTATGTGAAGAATGCGAAAGTATGAGTCTGATGAGTAAAATCCCAGACCTAACCTAGACCTAACATGCGTTATCCTCTAAAATATTTATCATGACCAGGTTTAATTGATTGTTTCAGTGTGGTCCCCCATTACTACGTGATCCAAACCAGAAAAAACCCAGGATCCGTTCAAAAAGTATGTGAAGAATGCGAAAGTATGAGTCTGATGAGTGAAAATCCCAGACCTAACCTAGACCTAACATGCGTTATCCTCTAAAATATTTATCATGACCAGGTTTAATTGATTGTTTCAGTGTGGTACCACCCTACTACGTGACCCAAACCGGAAAAAACCCAGGATCTGGCCATCAAGTATGAGAAACATGCGAAAGCATGACCCTGATGAGACAATCCCAGACCTAACTTGCGTTGTCCTCTAAGATATTGATGGAAGCCAGGTTTAATTGACTGTTTCAGTGTTGTACTTCATTACTACGTGATGCAATCCAGAAACAGCCCGGGATCTAGCCATGAAGTATGAGAAATATGCGAAAGAATGAGCCTGATGAGAGCAAATCCCAGACCTAACCTAGACCTAACATGAATTATTCTCTAAAATATTGATCGAAACCAGGTTTAATTGACTGTTTCAGTGTGGTCCCACATTACTATGTGATCCAAACCGGAAAATAACCCAGGATCTGTTCAACGAGTATGTGAAGTGTGCGAAAGTATGAGTCTGATGAGTTCAAATCCCAGACCTATCCCAGACTTAACATGCGTTATCCTCTAAAATATTTATCAAGACCAGGTTTAATTGAATGTTCCAGTGTGGTACCAGATTACTACGTGAACCAAATAAGAAAAAACCAAGGATCCGTTCAACAAGTATGTGAAGAATGCGAAAGTATGAGTCTGATGAGTGAAAATCCCAGAGCTAACCTAGACCTAACATGCGTTATCCTCTAAAATATTCATCCAAACCAGGTTTAATGGACTGTTTCAGTGTGGTACCACTTTACTACGTGATCCAAAACAGAAAAAACCCTCGATCACGTAAACATGTATGTTAAAACTGCGAAAGTATGACCCTGACGAGGGCAAATCCCAGGCCTAACCTAGACCTAACATGCGTTGTCCTCTAAAATATTGACGGAAACCAGGTTTAGTTGACTGTTTCAGTGATGTACTTCATTACTACATGATGCAATCCAGAAAAAGCCCAGGATCTAGCCATCAAGTATGAGAAATATGCGAAAGAATGAGCCTGATGAGAGCAAATCCCAGACCTAACCTAGACCTAACATGAATTATTCTCTAAAATATTGATCGAAACCAGGTTTAATTGACTGTTTCAGTGTGGTCCCACATTACTATGTGATCCAAACCGGAAAATAACCCAGGATCTGTTCAACGAGTATGTGAAGTGTGCGAAAGTATGAGTCTGATGAGTTCAAATCCCAGACCTATCCCAGACTTAACATGCGTTATCCTCTAAAATATTTATCAAGACCGGGTTTAATTGAATGTTCCAGTGTGGTACCAGATTACTACGTGAACCAAATAAGAAAAAACCAAGGATCCGTTCAACAAGTATGTGAAGAATGCGAAAGTATGAGTCTGATGAGTGAAAATCCCAGAGCTAACCTAGACCTAACATGCGTTATCCTCTAAAATATTGATCCAAACCAGGTTTAATGGACTGTTTCAGTGTGGTACCACTTTACTACGTGATCCAAAACAGAAAAAACCCTCGATCACGTCAACATGTATGTTAAAACTGCGAAAGTATGACCCTGATGAGGGCAAATCCCAGGCCTAACCTAGACCTAACATGCGTGGTCCTCTAAAATATTGATGGAAACCAGGTTTAATTCACTGTTTCAGTGTTGTCCTCATTACCATGTGATGCAACCCAGAAAAAGCCCAGGATCTAGCCATCAAGTATGAGAAATATGCGAAAGAATGAGCCTGATGAGAGCAAAGCCCAGACCTAACCTAGACCTAACATGAATTATTCTCTAAAATATTGATCAAAACCAAGTTTAATTGACTGTTTCAGTGTGGTACCACATTACTACGTGATCTAATCCAGAAATAGCCCAGGATCTAGCCATGAAGTATGAGAAATATGCGAAAGTATGAGCCTGACGAGGGCAAATCCTAGACCTAACCCAGACCTAACATGCGTTACCCTCAAAAATATTGATCGAAACCTGGTTTAATCGACTGTTTCAGTGTGGTACCACATTACTATGTGATCAAAACCAGAAAATATCCCAGGATCTGTTCAACGAGTATGTGAAGTGTGCGAAAGTATGAGTCTGATGAGGGCAAATCCTAGACCTATCCCAGACCTAACATGCGTTATCCTCTAAAATATTTATCAAGACCAGGTTTAATTGACTGTTTCAGTGTGGTACCACATTGCTACGTGATCCAAACCAGAAAAAACCCAGGATCAGTTCAACAAGTATGTGAAAAACGCGAAAGTATGGGCCTGATGAGTGCAAATCCCAGACCTATCCCAGATCTAACTTGCGTTATCCTCTAAAATATTGATCGAAACCAGGTTTAATTGACTGTTTCAGCGTGGTACCACGTTACAACGTGATACAATCCAGAAATAGCCCAGGATCTAGCCATGAGGTATGAGAAATATGCGGAAGTATGAGCATGATGAGGGCAAATTCTAGACCTGACCCAGACCTAACATGCGTTTTCCTCTAAAATATTTATCAAGACCTGGTTTAATTGAGTGTCTCAGTGTGGTACCACATTACTACGTGTACCAATCCAGAAAATTCCCAGGATCCGTTCAACAAGTATGTGAAGAATGCGAAAGTATGAGTCTGATGAGTGAAAATCCCAGGACTAACCTACCCCTAACATGCGTTATCCTCAAAAATATTGACCGAAGCCTGGTTTAATCGACTGTTTCAGTGTGGTACCACATTACTACGTAACCCAAACCAGAAAAAACCCAGGATCTGTTCAACAAGTATGTGAAAAACACGAAAGTATGAGCCTGATGAGGGCAAATCCCAGACCTATCCCAGACCTAACTTGCGTTGTCCTCTAAGATATTGATGGAAACCAGGTTTAATTGACCGTTTCAGTGTTGTACTTCATTACTACGTGATGCAATCCAGAAAAAGCCCAGGATCTAGCCATCAAGTATGGGAGATATGCGAAAGAATGAGCCTGATGAGAGCAAATCCCAGACCTAACCTAGACCTAACATGAATTATTCTCTAAAATACTGATCGAAACCAGGTTTAGTTGACTGTCTCAGTGTGGTCCCACATTACTACGTGATCCAAACCAGAAAAAACCCCGGATCTGTTCAACAAGTATGTGAAAAACTCGAAAGTATGAGCCTGATGAGGGCAAACCCCGGACCTATCCCAGACCTAACTTGCGTTATCCTCTAAGATATTGATGGAAACCAGGTTTGATTGACTGTTTCAGTGTTGTACTTCATTACTACGTGATGCAATCCAGAAAAAGCCCAGGATCTAGCCATCAAGTATGAGAAATATGCGAAAGAATGAGCCTGATGAGAGCAAATCCCAGACCTAACCTAGACCTAACATGAATTATTCTCTAAAATATTGATCGAAATCAGGCTTAATTGACTGTTTCAGCGTGGTACCACATTACTACGTGATACAATCCAGAAACAGCCCAGGATATAGCCATGAAGTATGAGAAATATGCGAAAGTATGAGCCTGTTGAGGGCAAATCCTAGACCTAACCCAAACCTAACATGCGTTATCCTCTAAAATAGTTATCATGACCAGGTTTAATTGATTGTTTCAGTGTGGTCCCACATTACTACGTGATCCAAACCAGAAAAAACCCAGGATCCGGTCAACAAGTATGTGAAGAATGCGAAAGTATGAATCTGATGAGTGAAAATCCCAGGGCTAACATAGACCTAACATGCGTTATCCTCAAAAATATTGATCGAAACCAGGTTTAATCGACTGTTTCAGTGTGGTACCACTTTACTGCGTGATCCAAAGCAGAAAAAACCCTCGATCAGGTCAACATGTATGTTAAAACTGCGAAAGTATGACCCTGATGTGGGCAAATCCCAGGCCTAACCTAGACCTAACATGCGCTATCCTCTAAAATATTGATGGAAACCAGGTTTAATTGACTGTTTAGTGTTGCACTTCATGACTACGTGATCCAAACCAGTAAAAACCCAGGATCCGTTCAAAAAGTATGTGAAGAATGTGAAAGTATGAGTGTGATGAGTGGAAATCCCCGGCCTAACCTAGACCTAACATGCGTTATCCTCGAAAATATTGACCGAAACCTGGTTTAATTGACTGTTTCAGTGTTGCACTTCATTACTACGTGATGAAATCCAGAAAAAGCCCAGGATCTAGCCATCAAGTATGAGAAATATGCGAAAGAATGAGCCTGATGAGAGCAAATCCCAGACCTAACCTAGACCTAACATGAATTATTCTCTAAAATATTGAGCGAAACCAGGTTTAATTGACTGTTTCAGTGTGGTACCACATTACTACGTGTCCAATCCAGAAATAGCCCAGGATCTAGCCATGAAGTATGAGAAACATGCGAAAGTATGAGCCTGACGAGGGCAAAGCCTAGACCTAACCCAGACCTAACATGCGTTATCCTCTAAAATATTGATCCAAACCAGGTTTAATGGACTGCTTCAGTGTGGTACCACTTTACTACGTGATGCAAAGCAGAAAAAACCCTCGATCAGGTCATCATGTATGTTAAAACACCGAAAGCATGACCCTGATGAGGGCAAATCCCCGGCCTATCCCAGACCTAACATGCGTTGTGCTCTAAAATATTGATGGAAACCAGGTTTAATTGACTGTTTCAGTGTGGTACCACGTTACTACGTGGTGCAATCCAGAAAAAGTCCAGGATCTAGCCATCAAGTATGTGAAAAACGCGAAAGTATGAGCCTGATGAGGGCAAATCCCAGACCTATCCCAGACCAAACTTGCGTTATCCTCTAAAATATTGATCGAAACCAGGTTTAATCGATTGTTTCAGTGTGGTACCCCATTGCTACGTGATCCAAACCAGAAAAAACCCAGGATCAGTTCAACAAGTACGTGAAAAACGCGAAAGTATGACCCTGATGAAGGTGAATCCCAGATCTATCTCAGACCTAACTTGCGTTATCCTCTAAAATATTGATCGAAACCAGGTTTAATTGACTGTTTCAGTGTGGTACCACGTTACTACGTGGTGCAATCCAGAAAAAGTCCAGGATCTAGCCATCAAGTATGAGAAAAATGCGAAAGAATGAGCCAGATGAGAGCAAATCCCAGACCTAACCTAGACCTAACATGAATTATTCTCTAAAATATTTATCAAGACCAGGTTTTATTGATTGTTTCAGAGTGGTCCCACATTACTACGTGATGCAAACCAGAAAAATACCAGGTTCCGTTCAACAAGTATGTGAAGAATGCGAAAGTATGAGTCTGATGAGTGAAAATCCCAGGCCTAACCTAGACCTAACATGCGTTATCCTCTAAAATATTGATCCAAACCAGGTTTAATGGGCTGTTTCAGTGTGGTACCACATTACTACGTGACGCAAACCAGAAAAAACCCAGGATCTGTTCAACAAGTATGTGAAAAACGTGAAAGTATGAGTCTAATGAGGGCAAATCCCAGGCCTAACCTAGACCTAACATGCGTTGTCCTCTAAAATATTGATGGAAACCAGGTTTAATTGACTGTTTCAGTGTTGTACTTCATTACTACGTGATGCAATCCAGAAAAAGCCCAGTATCTACCCATCAAGTATGAGAAATATGCGAAAGAATGAGCCTGATGAGAGCAAATCCCAGACCTAACCTAGACCTAACATGAATTATTCTCTAAAATATTGATCAAAACCAGGTTTAATTGACTGTTTCAGTGTGGTACCACATTACTAGGTGATCCAATCCAGAAATAGCCCAGGATCCAGCCATGAAGTATGAGAAATATGCGAAAGTATGAGCCTGATGGGGGCAAATCCTAGACCTAACCCAGACCTAACATGCGTTATCCTCTAAAATATTTATCAAGACCAGGTTTAATTGAATGTTTCAGTGTTGTACCACATTACTACGTGATCCAAACCAGTAAAAACCCAGGATCCGTTCAACAAGTATGTGAAGAATGCGAAAGTATGAGTCTGATGAGTGAAAATCCCCGGCCTAACCTAGACCTAACATGCGTTGTCCTCAAAAATATTGATCGAAACCAAGTTTAATCGACTGTTTCAGTGTGGTACCACACTACTACGTGACCCAAACCTGAAAATACCCAGGATCTGTTCAACAAGTATGTGAAAAACGCGAAAGTAGGAGCCTGATGAGGGCAAATCCCAGACCTATCCCAGACCTAACTTGCGTTGTCCTCTCAGATATTGATGGAAACCAGGTTAAATTGACTGTTTCAGTGTTGTACTTCATTACTACGTGATGCAATCCAGAAAAAGCCCAGGATCTGTTCAACAAGTATGTGAAAAACGCGAAAGTGTGAGCCTGATGAGGGCAAATCCCAGACCTATCCCAGACCTAACTTGCGCTGTCCTCTCAGATATTGATGGAAACCAGGTTAAATTGACTGTTTCAATGTTGTACTTCATTACTACGTGATGCAATCCAGAAAAAGCCCAGGATCTAGCCATGAAGTATGAGAAATATGCGAAAGTATGAGCCTGATGAGGGCAAATCCTAGACCTAACCCAAACCTAACATGAGTTATCCTCTAAAATATTTATCAAGACCAGGTTTAATTGAATGTTTCAGTGTGGTACCACATTACTACGTGAACCGAACCAGAAAAAACACAGGAGCCGTTCAACAAGTATGTGAAGAATGCGAAAGTATGAGTCTGATGAGTGAAAATCCACGGCCTAACCTAGACCTAACATGCGTTATCCCCAAAGATATTGATCGAAACCAGGTTTAATCGACTGTATCAGTGTGGTACCACACTACTACGTGACACAAACCGGAAAAAACCCAGGATCTGTTCAACAGGTATGTGAAAAACGCGAAAGTATGAGCATGATGAGGGCAAATCCCAGACCTATCACAGACCTAACTTGCGTTATCCTCAAAAATATTGATCGAAACCTGGTTTAATCGACTGTTTCAGTGCGGTACCACATTACTACGTGATCCAGTCCAGAAATAGCCCAGGATCTAGCCATGAAGTATGAGAAATATGCGAAAGTATGAGCCTGACGAGGGCAAATCCTAGACCTAACCCAGACCTAACATGCGTTATCCTCCAAAATATTTATCAAGACCAGGTTTAATTGATTGTTTCAGTGTGGTCCCACATTACTACGTGATCCAAACCAGAAAAAACCCAGGATCCGGTCGACAAGTATGTGAAGAATGCGAAAGTATGAGTCTGATGAGTGAAAATCCCAGGCCTAACCTAGACCAAACTTGCGTTATCCTCTAAAATATTGATCGAAACCAGGTTTAATTGACTGTTTCAGCGTGGTACCACATTACTACGTGATACAATCCAGAAACAGCCCAGGATCTAGCCATGAAGTATGAGAAATATGCGAAAGTATGAGCCTGATGAGGGCATATCCTAGACCTAACCCAAACCTAACATGCGTTATCCTCTAAAATATTCATCCAAACCAAGTTTAATGGACTGCTTCCGTGTGGTACCACTTTACTACGTGATTCGAAGCAGAAAAAACCCTCGATCAGGTCAACATGTTTGTTAAAACTGCGAAAGTATGACCCTGATGAGGGTAAATCCCAGGCCTAACCTAGACCTAACATGCTTTGTCCTCTAAAATATTGATGGAAACCAGGTTTAATTGACTGTTTCAGTGTTGTACTTCATTACTACGTGATGCAATCCAGAAAAAGCCCAGGATCTAGCCATCAAGTATGAGAAATATGCGAAAGAATAAGCCTGATGAGAGCAAATCCCAGACCTAACCTAGACCTAACATGAATGATTCTCTAAAATATTGATCGAAACCAGGTTTAATTGACTGTTTCAGTGTGGTACCACATTACTACGTGATCCAAACCAGAAAAAGCCCAGGATCCGTTCAACAAGTATGTGAAGAATGCGAAAGTATGTGTCTGATGAGTGAAAATCCCAGGCCTAACCTAGACCTAACATGCGTTATCCTCAAAAATATTGATCGTAACCTGGTTTAATCGACTGTTTCAGTGTGCTACCACATTACTACGTGACCCAAACCAGAAAAAACCCAGGATCTGTTCAACAAGTATGTGAAAAACGTGAAAGTATGAGCCTGATGAGGGCAAATCCCAGACCTATCCCAGACCTAACTTGCGTTATCCTCTAAAATATTGATCGAAACCAGGTTTAATCGACTCTTTCAGTGTGGTACCACATTGCTACGTGATCCAAACCAGAAAAAACCCAGGATCAGTTCAACAAGTATGTAAATTACGCGAAAGTATGTGAGCCTCATGAGGCGAATCCCAGACCTATCCCAGACCTAACTTGCGTTATCCTCTAAAATATTGATCGAAACCAGGTTTAATTTACTGTTTCAGTGTGGTACCACATTACTACGTGATACAATCCAGAAACAGCCCAGGATCTAGCCATGAAGTATGAGAAATATGCGAAAGTATGAGCCTGATGAGGGCATATCCTAGACCTAACCCAAACCTAACATGCGTTATCCTCTAAAATATGCATCCAAACCAAGTTTAATGGACTGCTTCAGTGTGGTACCACTTTACTAAGTGATTCAAAGCAGAAAAAACCCTCGATCAGGTCAACATGTGTGTTAAAACTGCGAAAGTATGACCCTTATGAGGGCAAATCCCAGGCCAAACCTAGACCTGACATGCTTTGTCCTCTGAAATATTGATAGAAACCAGGTTTAATTGACTGTTTCAGTGTTGTACTTCATTACTACGTGATGCAATCCAGAAAAAGCCCAGGATCTAGCCATCAAATATGAGAAATATGCGAAAGTATGAGACTGATGAGGGCAAATCCTAGACCTAACCCAGACCAAATATGCGTTATCCTATAAAATATTTATCAAGACCAGGTTTAATTGATTGTTTCAGTGTGGTAACACATTACTACGTGATCCACACCAGAAAAAACCCAAGACCCGTTCAACAATTATGTGAAAAACGCGAAAGTATGAGCCTGATAAGGGCGAATCCCAGACCTATCCCAGACCTAACTTGCGTTATCCTCTAAAATATTGATCGTAACCAGGTTTAATTGACTGTTTCAGCGTGGTACCACATTACTACGTGATACAATCCAGAAACATCCCAGGATCTAGCCATGAAGTATGTGAAATATGCGAAAGTATGAGCCTGATGAGGGCACATCCTAGACCTAATCCAAACCTAACATGCGTTATCCTCTAAAATATTGATCCAAACCAGGTTTAATGGACTGCTTCAGTGTGGTACCACTTTACTAAGTGATTCAAAGCAGAAAAAACCCTCGATCAGGTCAACATGTGTGTTAAAACTGCGAAAGTATGACCCTGATGTGGGCAAATCCCAGGCCTAACCTAGACCTAACATGCGCTGTCCTCTAAAATATTGATGGAAACCAGGTTTAATTGACTATTTCGGTGTTGCACTTCATGACTACGTGATCCAAACCAGTAAAAACCCAGGATCCGTTCAAAAAGTATGTGAAGAATGTGAAAGTATGAGTGTGATGAGTGGTAATCCCCGGCCTAACCTAGACCTAACATGCGTTATCCTCGAAAATATTGATCGAAACCTGGATTAATCGTCTGTTTCAGTGTGGTACCACATTACTATGTGATCCAAACCAGAAAATAACCCAGGATCTGTTCAACGAGTATGTGAAGTGTGCGAAAGTAAGAGTCTGATGAGGGCAAATCCCAGACCTATCGCAGACCTAACATGCATTATCCTCTATGATACTTATCAAGACCAGGTTTAATTGATTGTTTCAGTGTGGTCCCACATTACTACGTGATACAATCCAGAAACAGCCCAGGATCTAGCCACGAAGTTTGAGAAATATGCGAAAGTATGAGCCTGATGAGGGCAAATCCTAGACCTAACCCAAACCTAACATGCGTTATCCTCTAAAATATTGATCCAAACCAGGTTTAATGGACTGCTTCAGTGTGGTACCACTTTACTACGTGATGCAAAGCAGAAAAAACCCTCGATCAGGTCAACATGTATGTTGAAACTGCGAAAGCATGACCCTGATGAAGGCAAATCCCCGGCCTATCCCAGACCTAACATGCGTTATCCTCGAAAATATTGATCGAAACCAGGTTTAATCGACTGTTTCAGTGTGGTACCACGTTACTACGTGATCCAAACCAGAAAAAAACCCAGGTTCTTGTCAACGAGTATGTGAAAAACGCGAAAGGATGAGCCTGATGGGTGCAAATCCTAGACCTAACCCAGACCTAACATGCGTCATCCTCTAAAATATTTATCAAGACCAGGTTTAATTGAATGTTTCAGTGTTGTACCACATTACTACGTGATCCAGACCAGTAAAAACCCAGGATCCGTTCAACAAGTATGTGAAGAATGCGAAAGTATGAGTCTGATGAGTGAAAATCCCCGGCCTAACCTAGACCTAACATGCGTTGTCCTCAAAAATATTGATCGAAACCAGGTTTAATCGACTGTTTCAGTGTGGTACCACACTACTACGTGACCCAAACCGGAAAAAACCCAGGATCTGTTCAACAGGTGTGTGAAAAACGCGAAAGTATGAGCATGATGAGGGCAAATCCCAGACCTATCACAGACCTAACTTGCGTTATCCTCAAAAATATTGATCGAAACCTGGTTTAATCGACTGTTTCAGTGCGGTACCACATTACTACGTGATCCAGTCCAGAAATAGCCCAGGATCTAGCCATGAAGTATGAGAAATATGCGAAAGTATGAGCCTGACGAGGGCAAATCCTAGACCTAACCCAGACCTAACATGCGTTATCCTCTAAAACATTTATCAAGACCAGGTTTCATTGATTGTTTCAGTGTGGTCCCACATTACTACGTGATCCAAACCAGAAAAAACCCAGGATCCGTTCAACAAGTATGTGAAGAATGCGAAAGTATGAGTCTGATGAGTGAAAATCCCAGGCCTAACCTAGACCTAACTTGCGTTATCCTCTAAAATATTGATCGAAACCAGGTTTAATTGACTGTTTCAGCGTGGTACCACATAACTACGTGATACAATCCAGAAACAGCCCAGGATCTAGCCATGAAGTATGAGAAATATGCGAATGTATGAGCCTGATGAGGGCATGTCCTAGACCTAACCCAAACCTAACATGCGTTATCCTCTAAAATATTCATCCAAACCAAGTTTAATGGACCGCTTCAGTGTGGTACCACTTTACTACGTGATTCGGAGCAGAAAAAACCCTCGATCAGGTCAACATGTTTGTTAAAACTGCGAAAGTATGACCCTGATGAGGGTAAATCCCAGGCCTAACCTAGACCTAACATGCTTTGTCCTCTAAAATATTGATGGAAACCAGGTTTAATTGACTGTTTCAGTGTTGTACTTCATTACTACGTGATGCAATCCAGAAAAAGCCCAGGATCTAGCCATCAAGTATGAGAAATATGCGAATGAATAAGCCTGATGAGAGCAAATCCCAGACCTAACCTAGACCTAACATGAATTATTCTCTAAAATATTGATCGAAACCAGGTTTAATTGACTGTTTCAGTGTGGTACCACATTACTACGTGATCCAAACCGGAAAAAGCCCAGGATCCGTTCAACAAGTATGTGAAGAATGCGAAAGTATGAGTCTGATGAGTGAAAATCCCAGGCCTAACCTAGACCTAACATGCGTTATCCTCAAAAATATTGATCGAAACCTGGTTTAATCGACTGTTTCAGTGTGGTACCACATTACTACGTGACCCAAACCAGAAAAAACCCAGGATCTGTTCAACAAGTATGTGAAAAACGTGAAAGTATGAGCCTGATGAGGGCAAATCCCAGACCTATCCCATACCTAACTTGCGTTATCCTCTAAAATATTGATCGAAACCAGGTTTAATCGACTCTTTCAGTGTGGTACCACATTGCTACGTGATTCAAACCAGAAAAAACCCAGGACCAGGTCAACAAGTATGTAAGTTACGCGAAAGTATGTGAGCCTCATGAGGGCGAATCCCAGAACTATCCCAGACCTAACTTGCGTTATCCTCTAAAATATTGATCGAAACCAGGTTTAATTTACTGTTTCAGTGTGGTACCACATTACTACGTGATACAATCCAGAAACAGCCCAGGATCTAGCCATGAAGTATGAGAAATATGCGAAAGTATGAGCCTGATGAGGGCATATCCTAGACCTAACCCAAACCTAACATGCGTTATCCTCTAAAATATGCATCCAAACCAAGTTTAATGGACTGCTTCAGTGTGGTACCACTTTACTAAGTGATTCAAAGCAGAAAAAACCCTCGATCAGGTCAACATGTGTGTTAAAACTGCGAAAGTATGACCCTTATGAGGGCAAATCCCAGGCCAAACCTAGACCTGACATGCTTTGTCCTCTGAAATATTGATAGAAACCAGGTTTAATTGACTGTTTCAGTGTTGTACTTCATTACTACGTGATGCAATCCAGAAAAAGCCCAGGATCTAGCCATCAAATATGAGAAATATGCGAAAGTATGAGACTGATGAGGGCAAATCCTAGACCTAACCCAGACCAAATATGCGTTATCCTATAAAATATTTATCAAGACCAGGTTTAATTGATTGTTTCAGTGTGGTAACACATTACTACGTGATCCACACCAGAAAAAACCCAAGACCCGTTCAACAATTATGTGAAAAACGCGAAAGTATGAGCCTGATAAGGGCGAATCCCAGACCTATCCCAGACCTAACTTGCGTTATCCTCTAAAATATTGATCGTAACCAGGTTTAATTGACTGTTTCAGCGTGGTACCACATTACTACGTGATACAATCCAGAAACATCCCAGGATCTAGCCATGAAGTATGTGAAATATGCGAAAGTATGAGCCTGATGAGGGCACATCCTAGACCTAATCCAAACCTAACATGCGTTATCCTCTAAAATATTGATCCAAACCAGGTTTAATGGACTGCTTCAGTGTGGTACCACTTTACTAAGTGATTCAAAGCAGAAAAAACCCTCGATCAGGTCAACATGTGTGTTAAAACTGCGAAAGTATGACCCTGATGTGGGCAAATCCCAGGCCTAACCTAGACCTAACATGCGCTGTCCTCTAAAATATTGATGGAAACCAGGTTTAATTGACTATTTCGGTGTTGCACTTCATGACTACGTGATCCAAACCAGTAAAAACCCAGGATCCGTTCAAAAAGTATGTGAAGAATGTGAAAGTATGAGTGTGATGAGTGGTAATCCCCGGCCTAACCTAGACCTAACATGCGTTATCCTCGAAAATATTGATCGAAACCTGGATTAATCGTCTGTTTCAGTGTGGTACCACATTACTATGTGATCCAAACCAGAAAATAACCCAGGATCTGTTCAACGAGTATGTGAAGTGTGCGAAAGTAAGAGTCTGATGAGGGCAAATCCCAGACCTATCGCAGACCTAACATGCATTATCCTCTATGATACTTATCAAGACCAGGTTTAATTGATTGTTTCAGTGTGGTCCCACATTACTACGTGATACAATCCAGAAACAGCCCAGGATCTAGCCACGAAGTTTGAGAAATATGCGAAAGTATGAGCCTGATGAGGGCAAATCCTAGACCTAACCCAAACCTAACATGCGTTATCCTCTAAAATATTGATCCAAACCAGGTTTAATGGACTGCTTCAGTGTGGTACCACTTTACTACGTGATGCAAAGCAGAAAAAACCCTCGATCAGGTCAACATGTATGTTGAAACTGCGAAAGCATGACCCTGATGAAGGCAAATCCCCGGCCTATCCCAGACCTAACATGCGTTATCCTCGAAAATATTGATCGAAACCAGGTTTAATCGACTGTTTCAGTGTGGTACCACGTTACTACGTGATCCAAACCAGAAAAAAACCCAGGTTCTTGTCAACGAGTATGTGAAAAACGCGAAAGGATGAGCCTGATGGGTGCAAATCCTAGACCTAACCCAGACCTAACATGCGTCATCCTCTAAAATATTTATCAAGACCAGGTTTAATTGAATGTTTCAGTGTTGTACCACATTACTACGTGATCCAAACCAGTAAAAACCCAGGATCCGTTCAACAAGTATGTGAAGAATGCGAAAGTATGAGTCTGATGAGTGAAAATCCCCGGCCTAACCTAGACCTAACATGCGTTGTCCTCAAAAATATTGATCGAAACCAGGTTTAATCGACTGTTTCAGTGTGGTACCACACTACTACGTGACCCAAACCGGAAAAAACCCAGGATCTGTTCAACAGGTGTGTGAAAAACGCGAAAGTATGAGCATGATGAGGGCAAATCCCAGACCTATCACAGACCTAACTTGCGTTATCCTCAAAAATATTGATCGAAACCTGGTTTAATCGACTGTTTCAGTGCGGTACCACATTACTACGTGATCCAGTCCAGAAATAGCCCAGGATCTAGCCATGAAGTATGAGAAATATGCGAAAGTATGAGCCTGACGAGGGCAAATCCTAGACCTAACCCAGACCTAACATGCGTTATCCTCTAAAACATTTATCAAGACCAGGTTTCATTGATTGTTTCAGTGTGGTCCCACATTACTACGTGATCCAAACCAGAAAAAACCCAGGATCCGTTCAACAAGTATGTGAAGAATGCGAAAGTATGAGTCTGATGAGTGAAAATCCCAGGCCTAACCTAGACCTAACTTGCGTTATCCTCTAAAATATTGATCGAAACCAGGTTTAATTGACTGTTTCAGCGTGGTACCACATAACTACGTGATACAATCCAGAAACAGCCCAGGATCTAGCCATGAAGTATGAGAAATATGCGAATGTATGAGCCTGATGAGGGCATGTCCTAGACCTAACCCAAACCTAACATGCGTTATCCTCTAAAATATTCATCCAAACCAAGTTTAATGGACCGCTTCAGTGTGGTACCACTTTACTACGTGATTCGGAGCAGAAAAAACCCTCGATCAGGTCAACATGTTTGTTAAAACTGCGAAAGTATGACCCTGATGAGGGTAAATCCCAGGCCTAACCTAGACCTAACATGCTTTGTCCTCTAAAATATTGATGGAAACCAGGTTTAATTGACTGTTTCAGTGTTGTACTTCATTACTACGTGATGCAATCCAGAAAAAGCCCAGGATCTAGCCATCAAGTATGAGAAATATGCGAATGAATAAGCCTGATGAGAGCAAATCCCAGACCTAACCTAGACCTAACATGAATTATTCTCTAAAATATTGATCGAAACCAGGTTTAATTGACTGTTTCAGTGTGGTACCACATTACTACGTGATCCAAACCGGAAAAAGCCCAGGATCCGTTCAACAAGTATGTGAAGAATGCGAAAGTATGAGTCTGATGAGTGAAAATCCCAGGCCTAACCTAGACCTAACATGCGTTATCCTCAAAAATATTGATCGAAACCTGGTTTAATCGACTGTTTCAGTGTGGTACCACATTACTACGTGACCCAAACCAGAAAAAACCCAGGATCTGTTCAACAAGTATGTGAAAAACGTGAAAGTATGAGCCTGATGAGGGCAAATCCCAGACCTATCCCATACCTAACTTGCGTTATCCTCTAAAATATTGATCGAAACCAGGTTTAATCGACTCTTTCAGTGTGGTACCACATTGCTACGTGATTCAAACCAGAAAAAACCCAGGACCAGGTCAACAAGTATGTAAGTTACGCGAAAGTATGTGAGCCTCATGAGGGCGAATCCCAGAACTATCCCAGACCTAACTTGCGTTATCCTCTAAAATATTGATCGAAACCAGGTTTAATTTACTGTTTCAGCGTGGTACCACATTACTACGTGATACAATCCAGAAACAGCCCAGGATCTAGCCATGAAGTATGAGAAATATGCGAAAGTATGAGCCTGATGAGGGCATATCCTAGACCTAACCCAAACCTGACATGCGTTATCCTCTAAAATATTCATCCAAACCAAGTTTAATGGACTGCTTCAGTGTGGTACCACTTTACTACGTGATTCAAAGCAGAAAAAACCCTCGATCATGTCAACATGTATGTTAAAACTGCGAAAGTATGACCCTTATGAGGGCAAATCCCAGGCCAAACCTAGACCTGACATGCTTCGTCCTCTGAAATATTGATAGAAACCAGGTTTAATTGACTGTTTCAGTGTTGTACTTCATTACTACGTGATGCAATCCAGAAAAAGCCCAGGATCTAGCCATCAAGTATGAGAAATATGCGAAAGTATGAGACTGATGAGGGCAAATCCTAGACCTAACCCCGACCAAATATGCGTTATCCTATAAAATATTTATCAAGACCAGGTTTAATTGATTGTTTCAGTGTGGTAACACATTACTACGTGATCCACACCAGAAAAAACCCAAGACCCGTTCAACAAGTATGTGAAAAACGCGAAAGTATGAGCCTGATAAGGGCGAATCCCAGACCTATCCCAGACCTAACTTGCGTTATCCTCTAAAATATTGATCGAAACCAGGTTTAATTGACTGTTTCAGCGTGGTACCACATTACTACGTGATACAATCCAGAAACAGCCCAGGATCTAGCCATGAAGTATGAGAAATATGCGAAAGTATGAGCCTGATGAGGGCATATCCTAGACCTAACCCAAACCTAACATGCGTTATCCTCTAAAATATTGATCCAAACCAGGTTTAATGGACTGCTTCAGTGTGGTACCACTTTACTACGTGATGCAAAGCAGAAAAAACCCACGATCAGGTCGACATGTATCTTGAAACTGCGAAAGTATGACCCTGATGAGGGCAATTCCCAGGCCTAACCTATACCTAACATGCGTTGTCCTCTAAAATATTGATGGAAACCAGGTTTGATTGACTGTTTCAGTGTCGTACCTCATTACTACGTGATGCAATCCAGAAAAAGCCCCGGATCTAGCCATCAAGTATGAGAAATATGCGAAAGTATGAGTCTGATGAGGGCTAATCCCAGACCTATCCCAGACCTAACTTGCGTTATCCTCTAAAATAATGATCGAAACCAGGTTTAATTGACTGTTTTAGTTATGGTACCGCATTACTGCGTATCCAAAGCAGAAAAAACCCTCGATCAGGTCAACATATATGTTAAAACTGCGAAAGTATGACCCTTATGAGGGCAAATCCCAGGCCAAACCTAGACCTGACATGCTTTGTCCTCTGAAATATTGATAGAAACCAGGTTTAATTGACTGTTTCAGTGTTGTACTTCATTACTACGTGATGCAATCCAGAAAAAGCCCAGGATCTAGCCATCAAGTATGAGAAATATGCGAAAGTATGAGACTGATGAGGGCAAATCCTAGACCTAACCCCGACCAAATATGCGTTATCCTATAAAATATTTATCAAGACCAGGTTTAATTGATTGTTTCAGTGTGGTAACACATTACTACGTGATCCACACCAGAAAAAACCCAAGACCCGTTCAACAAGTATGTGAAAAACGCGAAAGTATGAGCCTGATAAGGGCGAATCCCAGACCTATCCCAGACCTAACTTGCGTTATCCTCTAAAATATTGATCGAAACCAGGTTTAATTGACTGTTTCAGCGTGGTACCACATTACTACGTGATACAATCCAGAAACAGCCCAGGATCTAGCCATGAAGTATGAGAAATATGCGAAAGTATGAGCCTGATGAGGGCATATCCTAGACCTAACCCAGACCAAATATGTGTTATCCCATAAAATATTTATCAAGACCAGGTTTAATTGAATGTTTCAGTGTGGTAACACATTACTACGTGATCCACACCAGAAAAAACCCAAGACCCGTTCAACAAGTATGTGAAAAACGCGAAAGTATGAGCCTGATAAGGGCGAATCCCAGACCTATCCCAGAGCTAACTTGCGTTATCCTCTAAAATATTGATCTAAACCAGGTTTAATTTACTGTTTCAGCGTGGTACCTCATTACTACGTGATACAATCCAGAAACAGCCCAGGATCTAGCCATGAAGTATGAGAAATATGCGAAAGTATGAGCCTGATGAGGGCATATCCTAGACCTAACCCAAACCTAACATGCGTTATCCTCTAAAATATTCATCCAAACCAAGTTTAATGGACTGCCTCAGTGTGGTACCACTTTACTACGTGATTCAAAGCAGAAAAAACCCTCGATCAGGTCAACATGTATGTTAAAACTGCGAAAGTATGACCCTTATGAGGGCAAATCCCAGGCCAAACCTAGACCTGACATGCTTTGTCCTCTGAAATATTGATAGAAACCAGGTTTAATTGACTGTTTCAGTGTTGTACTTCATTACTACGTGATGCAATCCAGAAAAAGCCCAGGATCTAGCCATCAAGTATGAGAAATATGCGAAAGTATGAGACTGATGAGGGCAAATCCTAGACCTAACCCCGACCAAATATGCGTTATCCTATAAAATATTTATCAAGACCAGGTTTAATTGATTGTTTCAGTGTGGTAACACATTACTACGTGATCCACACCAGAAAAAACCCAAGACCCGTTCAACAAGTATGTGAAAAACGCGAAAGTATGAGCCTGATAAGGGCGAATCCCAGACCTATCCCAGACCTAACTTGCGTTATCCTCTAAAATATTGATCGAAACCAGGTTTAATTGACTGTTTCAGCGTGGTACCACATTACTACGTGATACAATCCAGAAACAGCCCAGGATCTAGCCATGAAGTATGAGAAATATGCGAAAGTATGAGCCTGATGAGGGCATATCCTAGACCTAACCCAAACCTAACATGCGTTATCCTCTAAAATATTGATCCAAACCAGGTTTAATGGACTGCTTCAGTGTGGTACCACTTTACTACGTGATGCAAAGCAGAAAAAACCCACGATCAGGTCGACATGTTTCTTGAAACTGCGAAAGTATGACCCTGATGAGGGCAATTCCCAGGCCTAACCTATACCTAACATGCGTTGTCCTCTAAAATATTGATGGAAACCAGGTTTGATTGACTGTTTCAGTGTCGTACCTCATTACTACGTGATGCAATCCAGAAAAAGCCCCGGATCTAGCCATCAAGTATGAGAAATATGCGAAAGTATGAGTCTGATGAGGGCTAATCCCAGACCTATCCCAGACCTAACTTGCGTTATCCTCTAAAATAATGATCGAAACCAGGTTTAATTGACTGTTTTAGTTATGGTACCGCATTACTGCGTATCCAAAGCAGAAAAAACCCTCGATCAGGTCAACATGCATGTTAAAACTGCGAAAGTATGACCCTGATGAGGGCAAATCCCAGGCCTAACCCAGACCTAAGATGCGTTATCCTCTAAAATATTTATCCAGAGCAGGTTTCACTGAATGTTTCAGTGTGGTACCACCTTACTACGTGATCCAATCCAGAAATAGCCCCGGATCTAGCCATCAAGTATGAGAAATATGCGAAAGAATGAGCCTGATGAGGGCAAATCCCAGACCTAACCCAGACCTAACCTGCGTTATTCTCTAAAATATTGATCGAAACCAGGTTTAATGGACTGTTTCAGTGTGGTACCACACTACTACGTGATCCGAACCAGAAAAAACCCAGGATCAGTTCAACAAGTATGTGAAGAACGCGAAAGTATGAGCCTGATGAGGGCATATCCTAGACCTAACCCAAACCTAACATGCGTTATCCTCTAAAATATTCATCCAAACCAAGATTAATGGACTGCTTCAGTGTGGTACCACTTTACTACGTGATTCAAAGCAGAAAAAACCCACGATCAGGTCAACATGTATGTTAAAACTGCGAAAGTATGACCCTGATGAGGGCAAATCCCAGGCCTAACCTAGACCTGACATGCTTTGTCCTCTGAAATATTGATAGAAATCAGGTTTAATTGACTGTTTCAGTGTTGTACTTCATTACTACGTGATGCAATCCAGAAAAAGCCCCGGATCTAGCCATCAAGTATGAGAAATATGCGAAAGAATGAGCCTGATGAGAGCAAATCCCAGACCTAACCTAGACATAACATGAATTATTCTCTACAATATTGATCGAAACCAGGTTTAATTGACTGTTTCAGTGTGGTACCACATTACTACGTGATCCAATCCAGAAATAGCCCAGGATCCAGCCATGAAGTATGAGAAATATGCGAAAGTATGAGCCTGATGAGGGCAAATCCTAGACCTAACCCCGACCAAATATGTGTTATCCCATAAAATATTTATCAAGACCAGGTTTAATTGAATGTTTCAGTGTGGTAACACATTACTACGTGATCCACACCAGAAAAAACCCAAGACCCGTTCAACAAGTATGTGAAAAACGCGAAAGTATGAGCCTGATAAGGGCGAATCCCAGACCTATCCCAGAGCTAACTTGCGTTATCCTCTAAAATATTGATCGAAACCAGGTTTAATTTACTGTTTCAGCGTGGTACCTCATTACTACGTGATACAATCCAGAAACAGCCCAGGATCTAGCCATGAAGTATGAGAAATATGCGAAAGTATGAGCCTGATGAGGGCATATCCTAGACCTAACCCAAACCTAACATGCGTTATCCTCTAAAATATTCATCCAAACCAAGTTTAATGGACTGCCTCAGTGTGGTACCACTTTACTACGTGATTCAAAGCAGAAAAAACCCTCGATCAGGTCAACATGTATGTTAAAACTGCGAAGGTATGACCCTTATGAGGGCAAATCCCAGGCCAAACCTAGATCTGACATGCTTTGTCCTCTGAAATATTGATAGAAACCAGGTTTAATTGACTGTTTCAGTGTTGTACTTCATTACTACGTGATGCAATCCAGAAAAAGCCCAGGATCTAGCCATCAAGTATGAGAAATATGCGAAAGTATGAGACTGATGAGGGCAAATCCTAGACCTAACCCAGACCAAATATGCGTTATCCTATAAAATATTTATCAAGACCAGGTTTAATTGATTGTTTCAGTGTGGTAACACATTACTACGTGATCCACACCAGAAAAAACCCAAGACCCGTTCAACAAGTATGTGAAAAACGCGAAAGTATGAGCCTGATAAGGGCGAATCCCAGACCTATCCCAGACCTAACTTGCGTTATCCTCTAAAATATTGATCGAAACCAGGTTTAATTGACTGTTTCAGTGTGGTACCACATTACTACGTGATACAATCCAGAAACAGCCCAGGATCTAGCCATGAAGTATGTGAAATATGCGAAAGTATGAGCCTGATGAGGGCACATCCTAGACCTAATCCAAACCTAACATGCGTTATCCTCTAAAATATTGATCCAAACCAGGTTTAATGGACTGCTTCAGTGTGGTACCACTTTACTAAGTGATTCAAAGCAGAAAAAACCCTCGATCAGGTCAACATGTGTGTTAAAACTGCGGAAGTATGACCCTGATGTGGGCAAATCCCAGGCCTAACCTAGACCTAACATGCGTTATCCTCGAAAATATTGATCGAAACCTGGTTTAATCGTCTGTTTCAGTGTAGTACCACATTACTATGTGATCCAAACCAGAAAATAACCCAGGATCTGTTCAACGAGTATGTGAAGTGTGCGAAAGTATGAGTCTGATGAGGGCAAATCCCAGACCTATCGCAGACCTAACATGCATTATCCTCTATAATATTTATCAAGACCAGGTTTAATTGAATGTTTCAGTGTGGTACTTCATTACTACCTGATGAAATCCAGAAAACGGCCTGGATCTATCCATCAAGTATGAGAAATATGCGAAAGAATGAGCCTGATGAGAGCAAATCCCAGACCTTACCTAGACCTAACATGAATTATTCTCTAAAATATTGATCAAAACCAGGTTTAATTGACTGTTTCAGTGTGGTACCACATTACTAGGTGATCCAATCCAGAAATAGCCCAGGATCCAGCCATGAAGTATGAGAAATATGCGAAAGCATGAGCCTGATGGGGGCAAATCCTAGACCTAACCCAGACCTAACATGCGTCATCCTCTAAAATATTTATGAAGACCAGGTTTAATTGAATGTTTCAGTGTTGTACCACATTACTACGTGATCCAAACCAGTAAAAACCCAGGATCCGTTCAACAAGTATGTGAAGAATGCGAAAGTATGAGTCTGATGAGTGAAAATCCCCGGCCTAACCTAGACCTAACATGCGTTGTCCTCAAAAATATTGATCGAAACCAGGTTTAATCGACTGTTTCAGTGTGGTACCACACTACTACGTGACCCAAACCTGAAAAAACCCAGGATCTGTTCAACAAGTATGTGAAAAACGCGGAAGTATGAGCCTGATGAGGGCAAATCCCAGACCTATCCCAGACCTAACTTGCGTTGTCCTCTCAGATATTGATGGAAACCAGGTTAAATTGACTGTTTCAGTGTTGTACTTCATTACTACGTGATGCAATGCAGAAAAAGCCCAGGATCTAGCCATGAAGTGTGAGAAATATGCGAAAGTATGAGCCTGATGAGGGCAAATCCTAGACCTAACCCAAACCTAACATGCGTTATCCTCTAAAATATTTATCAAGACCAGGTTTAATTGAATGTTTCAGTGTGGTACCACATTACTACGTGAACCAAACCAGAAAAAACACAGGAGCCGTTCAACAAGTATGTGAAGAATGCGAAAGTATGAGTCTGATGAGTGAAAATCCACGGCCTAACCTAGACCTAACATGCGTTATCCCCAAAAATATTGATCGAAACCAGGTTTAATCGACTGTATCAGTGTGGTACCACACTACTACGTGACACAAACCGGAAAAAACCCAGGATCTGTTCAACAGGTATGTGAAAAACGCGAAAGTATGAGCATGATGAGGGCAAATCCCAGACCTATCACAGACCTAACTTGCGTTATCCTCAAAAATATTGATCGAAACCTGGTTTAATCGACTGTTTCAGTGCGGTACCACATTACTACGTGATCCAGTCCAGAAATAGCGCAGGATCTAGCCATGAAGTATGAGAAATATGCGAAAGTATGAGCCTGACGAGGGCAAATCCTAGACCTAACCCAGACCTAACATGCGTTATCCTCTAAAACATTTATCAAGACCAGGTTTCATTGATTGTTTCAGTGTGGTCCCACATTACTACGTGATCCAAACCAGAAAAAACCCAGGATCCGTTCAACAAGTATGTGAAGAATGCGAGAGTATGAGTCTGATGAGTGAAAATCCCAGGCCTAACCGAGACCTAACATGCGTTATCCTCAAAAATATTGATCGAAACCTGGTTTAATCGACTGTTTCAGTGTGGTACCACATTACTACGTGACCCAAACCAGAAAAAACCCAGGATCCGTTCAACAAGTATGTGAAAAACGTGAAAGTATGAGCCTGATGAGGGCAAATCCCAGACCTATCCCAGACCTAACTTGCGTTATCCTCTAAAATATTGATCGAAACCAGGTTTAATCGACTCTTTCAGTGTGGTACCACATTGCTACGTGATCCAAACCAGAAAAAACCCAGGATCAGTTCAACAAGTATGTAAATTACGCGAAAGTATGTGAGCCTCATGAGGGCGAATCCCAGACCTATCCCAGACCTAACTTGCGTTATCCTCTAAAATATTGATCGAAACCAGGTTTAATTTACTGTTTCAGCGTGGTACCACATTACTACGTGATACAATCCAGAAACAGCCCAGGATCTAGCCATGAAGTATGAGAAATATGCGAAAGTATGAGCCTGATGAGGGCATATCCTAGACCTAACCCAAACCTAACATGCGTTATCCTCTAAAATATTCATCCAAACCAAGTTTAATGGACTGCTTCAGTGTGGTACCACTTTACTACGTGATTCAAAGCAGAAAAAACCCTCGATCAGGTCAACATGTATGTTAAAACAGCGAAAGTATGACCCTTATGAGGGCAAATCCCAGGCCTAACCTAGACCTAACATGCGCTGTCCTCTAAAATATTGATGGAAACCAGGTTTAATTGACTGTTTCAGTGTTGCACTTCATGACTACGTGATCCAAACCAGTAAAAACCCAGGATCCGTTCAAAAAGTATGTGAAGAATGTGAAAGTATGAGTGTGATGAGTGGTAATCCCCGGCCTAACCTAGACCTAACATGCGTTATCCTCGAAAATATTGATCGAAACCTGGTTTAATCGTCTGTTTCAGTGTGGTACCACATTACTATGTGATCCAAACCAGAAAATAACCCAGGATCTGTTCAACGAGTATGTGAAGTGTGCGAAAGTATGAGTCTGATGAGGGCAAATCCCAGACCTATCGCAGACCTAACATGCATTATCCTCTATAATATTTATCAAGACCAGGTTTAATTGAATGTTTCAGTGTGGTACTTCATTACTACCTGATGAAATCCAGAAAAAGCCCCGGATCTAGCCATCAAGTATCAGAAATATGCGAAAGAATGAGCCTGATGAGAGCAAATCCCAGACCTAACCTAGACCAAACATGAATTATTCTCTAAAATATTGATCAAAACCAGGTTTAATTGACTGTTTCAATGTGGTACCACGTTTCTACGTGATCCAATCCAGAAATAGCCCAGGATCCAGCCATGAAGTATGTGAAATATGCGAAAGTATGAGCCTGTTGGGGCAAATCCTAGACCTAACCCAGACCTAACATGCGTTATCCTTAAAAATATTAATCGAAACCAGGTTTAATCGACTGTTTCAGTGTGGTACCACATTACTACGTGATCCAAACCAGAAAAAAACCCAGGTTCTTGTCAACGAGTATGTGAAGTGTGCGAAAGTATGAGTCTGATGAGGGATAATCCGAGACCTATCCCAGACCTAACTTGCGTTATCCTCTAAAATAGTGATCGAAGCCAGGTTTAATTGACTGCTTTAGTTGTGGTACCACTTTACTACGTGATCAAAAGCAGAAAAAACCCTCGATCAGGTCAACATGCATGTTAAAACTGCGAATGTATGACCCTGATGAGGGCAAATCCCAGGCCTAACCTAGACCTAACATGCGTCATCTTCTAAAATATTGAGCGAAACCAGGTTTAATTGACTGTTTCAGTGTGGTACCACATTACTACGTGTCCAATCCAGAAATAGCCCAGGATCTAGCCATGAAGTATGGGAAACATGCGAAAGTATGAGCCTGACGAGGGCGAAGCCTAGACCTAACCCAGACCTAACATGCGTTATCCTCTAAAATATTGATCCAAACCAGGTTTAATGGACTGCTTCAGTGTGGTACGACTTTACTACGTGATCAAAAGCAGAAAAAACCCTCGATCAGGTCAACATGCATGTTAAAACTGCGAAAGCATGACCCTGATGAGGGCAAATCCCCGGCCTATCCCAGACCAAACTTGCGTTAACCTCTAAAATATTGATCGAAACCAGGTTTAATCGACTGTTTCAGTGTGGTGCCACATTGCTATGTGATCCAAACCAGAAAAAACCCAGGATCTGTTCAACAAGTATGTGAAAAACGCGAAAGTATGAGCCTGATGAGGGCAAATCCCAGACCGATCCCAGACCAAACTTGCGTTATCCTCTAAATTATTGATCGAAACCAGGTTTAATCGACTGTTTCAGTGTGGTACCACATTGCTACGGGATCCAAACCAGAAAAAACCCAGGATCAATTCAACAAGTACGTGAAAAACGCGAAAGTATGACCCTGATGAGGGCGAATCCCAGACCTATCTCAGACATAACTTGCGTTATCCTCTAAAATATTGATCGAAACCAGGTTTAATTGACTGTTTCAGTGTGGTACCACGTTACTACGTGGTGCAATCCAGAAAAAGTCCAGGATCTAGCCATCAAGTATGAGAAAAATGCGAAAGAATGAGCCAGATGAGAGCAAATCCCAGACCTAACCTAGACCTAACATGAATTATTCTCTAAAATATTTATCAAGACCAGGTTTAATTGATTGTTTCAGAGTGGTCCCACATTACTACGTGATGCAAACCAGAAAAATACCAGGATCCGTTCAACAAGTATGTGAAGAATGCGAAAGTATGAGTCTGATGAGTGAAAATCCCAGGCCTAACCTAGACCTAACATGCGTTATCCTCTAAAATATTGATCCAAGCCAGGTTTAATGGACTGTTTCAGTGTGGTACCACATTACTACGTGACGCAAACCAGAAAAAACCCAGGATCTGTTCAACAAGTATGTGAAAAACGCGAAAGTATGAGACTGATGAGGGCAAATCCCAGGCCTAACCTAGACCTAACATGCGTTGTCCTCTAAAATATTGATGGAAACCAGGTTTAATTGACTGTTTCAGCGTGGTACCGCATTACTACGTGATACAATCCAGAAACAGCCCAGGATCTAGCCATGAAGTATGAGAAATATGCGAAAGTATGAGCCTGATGAGGGCAAATCCTAGACCTAACCCAAACCTAACATGCGTTATCCTCTAAAATATTGATCCAAACCAGGTTTAATGGACTGCTTCAGTGTGGTACCACTTTACTACGTGATGCAAAGCAGAAAAAACCCTCGATCAGGCCAACATGTATGTTAAAACTGCGAAAGCATGACCCTGATGAGGGCAAATCCCGGACCTATCCCAGACCAAACTTGCGTTATCCTCTAAAATATTGATCAAAACCAGGTTTAATTGACTGTTTCAGTGTGGTACCACATTACTAGGTGATCCAATCCAGAAATAGCCCAGGATCCAGCCATGAAGTATGAGAAATATGCGAAAGTATGAGCCTGATGGGGGCAAATCCTAGACGTAACCCAGACCTAACATGCGTCATCCTCTAAAATATTTATCAAGACCAGGTTTAATTGAATGTTTCAGTGTGGTACCACTTTACTACGTGATCCAAAGCGGAAAAAACCCTCGATCAGGTCAAGATGTATGTTAAAACTGCGAAAGTATGACCCTGACGAGGGCAAATCCCAGGCCTAACCTAGACCTAACATGCGTTGTCCTCAAAAATATTGATCGAAACCAGGTTTAATCGACTGTTTCAGTGTGGTACCACACTACTACGTGACCCAAACCTGAAAAAACCCAGGATCTGTTCAACAAGTATGTGAAAAACGCGGAAGTATGAGCCTGATGAGGGCAAATCCCAGACCTATCCCAGACCTAACTTGCGTTGTCCTCTCAGATACTGATGGAAACCAGGTTAAATTGACTGTTTCAGTGTTGTACTTCATTACTACGTGATGCAATCCAGAAAAAGCCCAGGATCTAGCCATGAAGTGTGAGAAATATGCGAAAGTATGAGCCTGATGGGGGCAAATCCTAGACCTAACCCAAACCTAACATGCGTTATCCTCTAAAATATTTATCAAGACCAGGTTTAATTGAATGTTTCAGTGTGGTACCACATTACTACGTGAACCGAACCAGAAAAAACACAGGAGCCGTTCAACAAGTATGTGATGAATGCGAAAGTATGAGTCTGATGAGTGAAAATCCACGGCCTAACCTAGACCTAACATGCGTTATCCCCAAAAATATTGATCGAAACCAGGTTTAATCGACTGTATCAGTGCGGTACCACACTACTACGTGACACAAACCGGAAAAAACCCAGGATCTGTTCAACAGGTATGTGAAAAACGCGAAAGTATGAGCATGATGAGGGCAAATCCCAGACCTATCACAGACCTAACTTGCGTTATCCTCAAAAATATTGATCGAAACCTGGTTTAATCGACTGTTTCAGTGCGGTACCACATTACTACGTGATCCAGTCCAGAAATAGCCCAGGATCTAGCCATGAAGTATGAGAAATATGCGAAAGTATGAGCCTGACGAGGGCAAATCCTAGACCTAACCCAGACCTAACATGCGTTATCCTCTAAAACATTTATCAAGACCAGGTTTCATTGATTGTTTCAGCGTGGTCCCACATTACTACGTGATCCAAACCAGAAAAAACCCAGGATCCGTTCAACAAGTATGTGAAGAATGCGAAAGTATGAGTCTGATGAGTGAAAATCCCCGGTCTAACCTAGACCTAACTTGCGTTATCCTCTAAAATATTGATCGAAACCAGGTTTAATTGACTGTTTCAGCGTGGTACCACATAACTACGTGATACAATCCAGAAACAGCCCAGGATCTAGCCATGAAGTATGAGAAATATGCGAAAGTATGAGCCTGATGAGGGCATATCCTAGACCTAACCCAAACCTAACATGTGTTATCCTCTAAAATATTCATCCAAACCAAGTTTAATGGACCGCTTCAGTGTGGTACCACTTTACTACGTGATTCGAAGCAGAACAAACTCTCGATCAGGTCAACATGTATTTAAAACTGCGAAAGTATGACCCTGATGGGGGTAAATCCCAGGCCTAACCTAGACCTAACATGCTTTGTCCTCTAAAATATTGATGGAAACCAGGTTTAATCGACTGTATCAGTGCGGTACCACACTACTACGTGACACAAACCGGAAAAAACCCAGGATCTGTTCAACAGGTATGTGAAAAACGCGAAAGTATGAGCATGATGAGGGCAAATCCCAGACCTATCACAGACCTAACTTGCGTTATCCTCAAAAATATTGATCGAAACCTGGTTTAATCGACTGTTTCAGTGCGGTACCACATTACTACGTGATCCAGTCCAGAAATAGCCCAGGATCTAGCCATGAAGTATGAGAAATATGCGAAAGTATGAGCCTGACGAGGGCAAATCCTAGACCTAACCCAGACCTAACATGCGTTATCCTCTAAAACATTTATCAAGACCAGGTTTCATTGATTGTTTCAGCGTGGTACCACATTACTACGTGATCCAAACCGGAAAAAGCCCAGGATCCGTTCAACAAGTATGTGAAGAATGCGAAAGTATGAGTCTGATGAGTGAAAATCCCAGGCCTAACCTAGACCTAACATGCGTTATCCTCAAAAATATTGATCGAAACCTGGTTTAATCGACTGTTTCAGTGTGGTACCACATTACTACGTGACCCAAACTAGAAAAAACCCAGGATCTGTTCAACAAGTATGTGAAAAACGTGAAAGTATGAGCCTGATGAGGGCAAATCCCAGACCTATCCCAGACCTAACTTGCGTTATCCTCTAAAATATTGATCGAAACCTGGTTTAATCGACTGTTTCAGTGAGGTACCACATTACTACGTGACCCAAACCAGAAAAAACCCAGGATCTGTTCAACAAGTATGAGATATATGCGAAAGTATGAGTCTGATGAGGGCTAATCCCAGACCTATCCCAGACCTAACTTGCGTTATCCTCTAAAATAATGTTCGAAACCAGGTTTAATTGACTGTTTTAGTTATGGTACCGCATTACTACGTATCCAAAGCAGAAAAAACCCTCGATCAGGTCAACATGCATGTTAAAACTGTGAAAGTATGACCCTGATGAGGGCAAATCCCAGGCCTAACCCAGACCTAAGATGCGTTAGCCTCTAAAATATTTATCCAGACCAGGTTTCATTGAATGTTTCAGTGTGGTACCACCTTACTACGTGATCCAATCCAGAAATAGCCCCGGATCTAGCCATCAAGTATGAGAAATATGCGAAAGAATGAGCCTGATGAGGGCGAATCCTAGACCTAACCCAGCCCTAACATGCGTTATCCTCTAAAACATTGATCGAAACCAGGTTTAATTGACTGTTTCAGTGTGTTATGACTTTAGTACGTGATCCAAAGTAGAAAAAACCCAGGATCTGTTCAAAATGTATGTGAAAAACGCGAAAGTATGAGCCTGATGAGGGCAAATCCCAGACCTATCCCAGACCTAACTTTTTTTTTTTTTTTTTTTTTTTTTTTTTTTTTTTTTTTGTCGTGGGGAAAATCTTCGAAAGACTCCCTCCCACCTCCTTGGGGAGAGGTGGGAGGCGTGTGTGGGATTCCCCGCGCCCGTACAACGACAGGCGCGGGACCTACCCACTAAAAACCCCACGGTGACCCTTCGGCACGCTTTGGGAGGATACCGGGAATCGCTCGAAGCATTCTTCCGGTATCCTCCCCGTGCCCGCGCTTTCGCGCCCATCCCCCGGGGGGACAATCGGTCCCCCCAGTAGACACACTGCCTCATAGCGGCGGGACGGGGCCACTCCATCCCGCCGCTATCCGTCCCGGGGCCGCGTTTAGTGGCGGCTGCGAGCCCCAACTCGCAACCGCCCGCGACCCCGTTTCCATCCCTCGGCGGCCGGGCGTTCATGGCCGCACCAGACCGCCGAGGGTGCCTCCCCTTGCGTCGGACCGGTAGGGGAAGGCACTCCTACCCCCAACCGGTCCGACCCGGCGCCGCCTGGCGGGAGGAGGGTCCCCTCAGGACCCCCCTCCCAGCCTAGGTCATCCGCCACGCCGAGGCGGCCGCCCGCGACGCCTCGCGACCGGGCGACGACCTCGGGCCACCGCACGAGTGCGCGCTTCAGCACGCCGCTGAAGCTCGCGCTCCCTCCCCGCGGCCTCCTTCTGCAACATTACGTTCTCGCAGAAGGAGGCCACGGCCCTCCACTTCTCCTCGCTGCCGAGCATGGCGCGCACCACGCCCGGCAGCGAGACATCCCGCCCGACGACGCCGACCAGGACACGGCGCTCCCCCTCCCACGCGGGGCATACCTCCAGGGTATGATCCGCCGTGTCCTGCTCAGCGTCGCAGTGGCAGCAACGCGCCGTCGGCTCCTTCCCTATCCGGCACAGGTATCTTCCGAAGCTGCCATGCCCGGAAAATACCTGTGCCATCTGGTAGGTGAGGCTGCCATGGCCTCTGTCCAGCCACTCCTTCAGGAGTGGCCGAACAGCCCCGACAGTCCGGTGCCCCGCGGTTGGCAGAGCCAGCCGCTCCTGCCACGCGAGCAACACGGACTGCCGGGCCTGGCGCTTCAAATCGCCCCAAGCAGGTTCCTGCCCGCCCGGGACCGCCCCCACCCCCGCGCGACGGTCGACGCGGTGCCGGTACATCACCGCGTGCGACCGCGCGAGCAGGTCCATGGGCGGCATCCCCGCTAGAACCGTCGCCGCCTCATGTGACACGGTCCGATACCCGCGGACGACCCTGAGCGCCATGCGCCTCTGCACCCGACGCAGCATAGTCATGCTGCGCCGGGAGGCAGCCAGGTCGTCCGCCCAGACGGGGGCCCCGTATAGGGCCACCGACTGGACCATTGCCACATAGAGGCGACGAACTCGGCCCGCCGGGCCCCCCAGGTTGGGCAGGATCCGGCCCAGAGCCGCAACCATCCTTTCCAACCGGGGGACCAGGCAGCGGAAATGCTTCTCGAAACGCCAGTGGCTATCGAGGATCAGCCCTAGATACCTGATCTGGGGCTTCACCTCGATGTCAGCCCCACCCACCCGAATCAGAGGGGGTGGCGGATCCTGCCGAGGTGAATGAAACGCAATCACCTCGGTCTTATGGACCGCCACCGTCATCCCCATCCCCCTGATCCGGTCGACGACGCGTTGCGACCCCTCCTCCGCGCGACGCATGGCCCTCCCCCAGTGCGCCCCGACGGCCAGCACCAGTGTGTCATCCGCATAACACACCGTGCTGACGCCGTCGGGGAGGCCGGCCCGCAACACCGAGTCGTACGCGATGTTCCACAGGAGTGGCCCGAGGACCGACCCCTGCGGAACACCGCAGTACACCTCCCTCCGCATATCACCATCCCGGCCCGGATACTCGATCCACCTGCCGCGGAGATAATCCCCGACGACCGCCCTGAGACAAGGGGGGACTCGATGATATTCGAGTCCCCTCCTTATCTCTTCCCAGGGGAGGGTGTTAAAGGCATTGGCAATATCCAAGGATATTGCCAATGCCACCCCTCCCCGGGAGACGGCCGCCTCCGAGAGGGCCCTCACACGACCTATCGCGTCGATAGTCGATCGGCCCCCCCGGAAACCGAACTGGCAGTCGGCCAGACCGGGATCACCCCGCGACAGGTGCTCGACGAGGCGGGCAGCAATCACACGCTCGAAGAGCTTGCCCACCTCGTCGAGGAGACAAATGGGCCGGTATGCGGAGGGAGACTCCGCGGGCCGACCCTCCTTCCGGAGGAGGACCATCCTCGCCACCTTCCAACTGGGGGGGAATCGCCCGTCCCTCAGGCAGCGGTCGAACAACCGCCTGAGGTCGGCCCCAAAGACGCCCTGGGTCAAGACCCAAACCCGGCCGGGCACACCATCCGGACCCGGGGCCGTGTTACGAACCCCGAGCCGTCTGATGGCCGCTGCCAGCTCCTCCTGCGTGACCCCCAGCTCGGCCGTCCACTCCACTGGGACAGCCGCCGCCGCCGGAGGACGCGGTCCCCTCTCCCCAATTGGGAAGAGTGTATTGACCACGTCCTCCAGCAGCCGGGGGTCAAGACCCTCGGTGACGGGGGGCGCCCACGGGCGGAGCTTATTCAGCACCACCTTATATGGGCGCCCCCATGGATCGTCATCAAGGGTCTGGAGGAGCTCCTTCCATGCCTGGGTCTTGGCCCGTTTGATGGCGACCTGCAGAGCAACCCGCGCCACGCGGTATGCTCCATACAGGTCATCAGCTGCCCTCGCTCGCGCCACGCCGTCGCCTGTACGTTGACGACGGCGCGCGCGGGTGTACTGGCGTCGGGCGCGGACAGTCGCGACTCGCAACTCCGCGATCGCGTCCGACCACCAGTACACCGCCCGGCGAGGAGAAGCCCGCCCGACCCGAGGCATCGCCGCGTCGCAAATACCCGCGACCAATGCTCCGAGCCGGGCGACCTCCCCCTCTATGCTCGGCAACTCGGCCGCTCCCTGCGGCCAAGTTGCAGCGAGGGCAGCTGCCATCAGGGCGTCCTTGTCCAGGCGCCGAAGCGCCCAGCGGCGTGGTGGGGTGCCACGCAGGCGGCCGTGTCGGGATGCACTCGCGGCGGCAGAGACCTCCATCCGGATGTACCGGTGATCGGAGAGTGTCTCTGCCCCCGCGACCACGTGCCAACCCGACACCATGCGCACGGCGTTGGGGGTCGCGAATCCAACATCCACGATGGACCCCCCATATCGCCGCACGCATGTGTTCTCCGACCCCCGGTTCAATACCCGGAGGTCGAGCCCCGCCGCCCAATCGCCCAGGATCCCGCCGCGAACGGAGGTCCTGGGGGATCCCCAAGCCACCGACTTGGCATTAAAATCCCCCAGGACCAGCACCGGCCGGGCCGCGTAGCGCTGCACGCATGCCGCGACCTCGGCCAAGTACAGCTCGAACGCAGCGTGACCGCTACGGGGCGAAATGTAGCACCCCACCACAGCGACTCCCCCCCAGTCCACGGCGACGAATCCCCGACCGCGCTCCAACAAGGAGAACGGTGGGGACCCGTCGCCCCCTCCCCATACCGTCGCCACCAAGCCGTCCGCGTCGCCCACCCAATGAGGGTGATCAGGGACGCGGTACGGCTCGGCGGCGACCGCCAGGCCAACCCCCCACTCCGCGAGGACTTGGGACATCAAGTCCTGTGCCGCGCGGCAGTGGTTGAGGTTGGCCTGGAGGAGGAGGCGGGGCGGCATTAATTAATGGCCGCGCCAGCCTCCTCCCGGCCGTCCGTCCCCGTAGCACCGTCCACCTCCATGGAGGACGATGCCACCGCCCTCGGCACCGGAGCCGGTGCAGCCCGCCTCTTCCTCTCCTTCCGGGAGGGGGGGGAGCACTTCTTGCTCCCCACCCTGTGATCGGCTGGCCTCCCCATGTCCGCACACAGCGGGCAGTGGGGGGCCGCCGAACACTGGCTCGCACGGTGCTCTTTGGCACCGCAGCGGTAACACTGACCGCTGCGGTCCACCGGCGAGGTGCACCACTGCCTCACGTGCCCCAATTCGAGGCAGCGGTGACACTGGAGCGGGCGCGGCGCGAGGATTTCCACTCGCGCCGAAACCCACCCCACCAACACCCTCCCGGATTCCGCCACCTTACGGGCGGCGGAGAGGGGGCACCGGGCCCACACCGACCCGAGGCCGGAGGGCGACCTGCGGATCTCTCCGATCCGCAGGTCCTCCACAGGACAGTCCCCCGCCCTCGCAAGGGCACGGGACACATCCTGTGCGCTGACCGAGTCGTCCAGCCCACAAATGCGCATCTCCGTGCGCTTCGTGGGCCGGGCGACCCGGACACCTCGCTCGCCCAGCTGCTCCCGGAGCCTCTGGGCGAGACGATCCGCCTTCGCGCCGCCTTCTGCACCGGGGATCTCCAGCAAGAGACCCCCGGTCACGGCCCTCTTCGCCCTCACGGAGGCGATGCCCAGCTCTTCCAGGGAGATATTCTCCCTGGCGAGCCGCATCGCCTCCGCGAGGGTCAGGTCGCCCCCCTGCGCAACGGTCAGCGTCACCGCTGCCGTTTTTGGGGGACGACCTGGTCGTGCCTTCCCGACCTTCGCGGCCTTTACCTTGGCCGCCGGCGGCGGAGGCGGAGGCTGCGGTTGCGAGGCCTTCCTCGCCGCCCGCTTCGCCTTCCGCCCCACCACCTCACTCCACGCCACCCCCCCTTGGGAGGGTGCTGTGGAGGACGCGACCACCGCGACCACGGGTACACCACCCCCCTTGGGGGTCGCGACCCGGGGCCCTGGTGCCGCAACGCTGGGCGGAGCCTTCACTCCGCCCTTCTTTGCCTTCCCCGACTGTACCGGAACAGGTCGGGGAGGCACCGCCTTCCTGCTGACCGCTCTTCCGGCGAGGAGCTCCTCCCGGAAGGCGGCCAGCTTGCCATCAATCATGTCCCCAATCCTCCTCAGAAGATCGTCTTCTGAGGAGGACGGGGACTTCTTCACGGGCGGAGTGCGGGTGGAGGGGCCCGCGGTGCCCCGCACCACTGCCGCCGCACCCCGTTTATTTACCTCCGCCGAGGGACGCGGCGGTGGAGGAGGAGGGAGGATGGGAGGGAGGGCCGCGCTGTTCCACAGCGCCTCTGCCCTCCTCCTCCCCTGTCGCTCCTCCTCCAACAGGAGCTGCAGACGGGCGTTCCGCCCTCTGAGCTCCCGCGCCGCCTCCCTCATTTCCTCCGCCGCGGCCTTCAGGGCCTCCGCGCCACCGCTTTTCTGCCCCTTAAAGGCGCAGGCAGCGGCGACTTTCTCCACCCGCCTCAGGGACGAGGAGATCCTCTCCGATATCTCCTCGGTCACCTCGTCCCTGAGGCAACTCAGCCTCACCGACGGGCTCATCGCCCCGCCCACCTCGACGACGGCCTGCCCCGTCCTCTTCCTCTTAGAGCCTATGTGGCTCGTGCTGGAGGAGAAGGACGAGACCGACGCCGTCTCGTCGTCCTCCTCCACCCTCCACGAAGCCGGACCTGGCGCTGAGTGGGGCGCGAGCGCCGCCACCCTAACCCCAACCCCGTCTCCGTCCTCCCCAACCGACAAAACCCGCCCCATCCCCATTTTATTTTCTGTGTCCATAATAGTCCCACGAGATGGTCGGAAATAAAGGTCCACCCGGGCAGAGCCGCCTTACCCGGGTAAGCCTAATACTCCGGGGGTTCGGCAGGTTCCCCGGAGGTGGTCGCTTGGGATTGGGCCTTCTCCCCCAACCATGCATCCCATCGCCGCGCACCATAGCTTAAGATTGGAGGGCGATTTTATAGAGTCGCCATACTCGTGGCCCAGGCGGTTAAGCCAAGACCCCCGTTCCTCCTGCCGTCACGTACCATTCACAAAACCAATACGGAATTGTGAATGGGTCGTTGTGACGACCAACAGGAGGCTTACGGTGTGTGTATGACTCGGGTACCCCGGGTTCGTTAAGCCCGTACTGCAGCTGAAAGGCTGGCAGCCCCTGAGGGAATCCCAGACCTAACTTGCGTTATCCTCTAAAATATTGATCGAAACCATGTTTAGTTGACCGCTTCAGTGTGGTACCACATTACTACGTGATACAATCCAAAAATAGCCCAGGATCTAGCCATGAAGTATGAGAAATATGCGAAAGAATGAGCCTGATGAGAGCAAATCCCAGACCTATACCAGACATAACTTGCGTTATCCTCTAAAATATTGATCTAAACCAGGTTTAATTGACTGTTTCGGTCTGGTACCACATTACTACGTGATCCAATCCAGAAATAGCCCACGATCTATCCATGGAGTATGAGAAATATGCGAAAGTATGAGTCTGATGAGTGAAAATCCCAGGCCTAACCTAGACCTAACATGCGTTATTCTCAAAAATATTGACCGAAACCTGGTTTAATCGACTGTTTCAGTGTGGTACCACATTACTATGTGATCCAAACCAGAAAATAACCCAGGATCTGTTCAACGAGTATGTGAAGTGTGCGAAAGTATGAGTCTGATGAGGGCAAATCCCAGACCTATCGCAGACCTAACATGCATTATCCTCTATAATATTTATCAAGACCAGGTTTAATTGAATGTTTCAGTGTGGTACTTCATTACTACCTGATGAAATCCAGAAAAAGCCCCGGATCTAGCCATCAAGTATCAGAAATATGCGAAAGAATGAGCCTGATGAGAGCAAATCCCAGACCTAACCTAGACCAAACATGAATTATTCTCTAAAATATTGATCAAAACCAGGTTTAATTGACTGTTTCAATGTGGTACCACGTTTCTACGTGATCCAATCCAGAAATAGCCCAGGATCCAGCCATGAAGTATGTGAAATATGCGAAAGTATGAGCCTGTTGGGGCAAATCCTAGACCTAACCCAGACCTAACATGCGTTATCCTTAAAAATATTAATCGAAACCAGGTTTAATCGACTGTTTCAGTGTGGTACCACATTACTACGTGATCCAAACCAGAAAAAAACCCAGGTTCTTGTCAACGAGTATGTGAAGTGTGCGAAAGTATGAGTCTGATGAGGGATAATCCGAGACCTATCCCAGACCTAACTTGCGTTATCCTCTAAAATAGTGATCGAAGCCAGGTTTAATTGACTGCTTTAGTTGTGGTACCACATTGCTACGGGATCCAAACCAGAAAAAACCCAGGATCAATTCAACAAGTACGTGAAAAACGCGAAAGTATGACCCTGATGAGGGCGAATCCCAGACCTATCTCAGACATAACTTGCGTTATCCTCTAAAATAATGTTCGAAACCAGGTTTAATTGACTGTTTTAGTTATGGTACCGCATTACTACGTATCCAAAGCAGAAAAAACCCTCGATCAGGTCAACATGCATGTTAAAACTGCGAATGTATGACCCTGATGAGGGCAAATCCCAGGCCTAACCTAGACCTAACATGCGTCATCTTCTAAAATATTGAGCGAAACCAGGTTTAATTGACTGTTTCAGTGTGGTACCACATTACTACGTGTCCAATCCAGAAATAGCCCAGGATCTAGCCATGAAGTATGGGAAACATGCGAAAGTATGAGCCTGACGAGGGCGAAGCCTAGACCTAACCCAGACCTAACATGCGTTATCCTCTAAAATATTGATCCAAACCAGGTTTAATGGACTGCTTCAGTGTGGTACGACTTTACTACGTGATCAAAAGCAGAAAAAACCCTCGATCAGGTCAACATGCATGTTAAAACTGCGAAAGCATGACCCTGATGAGGGCAAATCCCCGGCCTATCCCAGACCAAACTTGCGTTAACCTCTAAAATATTGATCGAAACCAGGTTTAATCGACTGTTTCAGTGTGGTGCCACATTGCTATGTGATCCAAACCAGAAAAAACCCAGGATCTGTTCAACAAGTATGTGAAAAACGCGAAAGTATGAGCCTGATGAGGTCAAATCCCAGACCGATCCCAGACCAAACTTGCGTTATCCTCTAAATTATTGATCGAAACCAGGTTTAATCGACTGTTTCAGTGTGGTACCACATTGCTACGGGATCCAAACCAGAAAAAACCCAGGATCAATTCAACAAGTACGTGAAAAACGCGAAAGTATGACCCTGATGAGGGCGAATCCCAGACCTATCTCAGACATAACTTGCGTTATCCTCTAAAATATTGATCGAAACCAGGTTTAATTGACTGTTTCAGTGTGGTACCACGTTACTACGTGGTGCAATCCAGAAAAAGTCCAGGATCTAGCCATCAAGTATGAGAAAAATGCGAAAGAATGAGCCAGATGAGAGCAAATCCCAGACCTAACCTAGACCTAACATGAATTATTCTCTAAAATATTTATCAAGACCAGGTTTAATTGATTGTTTCAGAGTGGTCCCACATTACTACGTGATGCAAACCAGAAAAATACCAGGATCCGTTCAACAAGTATGTGAAGAATGCGAAAGTATGAGTCTGATGAGTGAAAATCCCAGGCCTAACCTAGACCTAACATGCGTTATCCTCTAAAATATTGATCCAAGCCAGGTTTAATGGACTGTTTCAGTGTGGTACCACATTACTACGTGACGCAAACCAGAAAAAACCCAGGATCTGTTCAACAAGTATGTGAAAAACGCGAAAGTATGAGACTGATGAGGGCAAATCCCAGGCCTAACCTAGACCTAACATGCGTTGTCCTCTAAAATATTGATGGAAACCAGGTTTAATTGACTGTTTCAGCGTGGTACCGCATTACTACGTGATACAATCCAGAAACAGCCCAGGATCTAGCCATGAAGTATGAGAAATATGCGAAAGTATGAGCCTGATGAGGGCAAATCCTAGACCTAACCCAAACCTAACATGCGTTATCCTCTAAAATATTGATCCAAACCAGGTTTAATGGACTGCTTCAGTGTGGTACCACTTTACTACGTGATGCAAAGCAGAAAAAACCCTCGATCAGGCCAACATGTATGTTAAAACTGCGAAAGCATGACCCTGATGAGGGCAAATCCCGGACCTATCCCAGACCAAACTTGCGTTATCCTCTAAAATATTGATCAAAACCAGGTTTAATTGACTGTTTCAGTGTGGTACCACATTACTAGGTGATCCAATCCAGAAATAGCCCAGGATCCAGCCATGAAGTATGAGAAATATGCGAAAGTATGAGCCTGATGGGGGCAAATCCTAGACGTAACCCAGACCTAACATGCGTCATCCTCTAAAATATTTATCAAGACCAGGTTTAATTGAATGTTTCAGTGTGGTACCACTTTACTACGTGATCCAAAGCGGAAAAAACCCTCGATCAGGTCAAGATGTATGTTAAAACTGCGAAAGTATGACCCTGACGAGGGCAAATCCCAGGCCTAACCTAGACCTAACATGCGTTGTCCTCAAAAATATTGATCGAAACCAGGTTTAATCGACTGTTTCAGTGTGGTACCACACTACTACGTGACCCAAACCTGAAAAAACCCAGGATCTGTTCAACAAGTATGTGAAAAACGCGGAAGTATGAGCCTGATGAGGGCAAATCCCAGACCTATCCCAGACCTAACTTGCGTTGTCCTCTCAGATACTGATGGAAACCAGGTTAAATTGACTGTTTCAGTGTTGTACTTCATTACTACGTGATGCAATCCAGAAAAAGCCCAGGATCTAGCCATGAAGTGTGAGAAATATGCGAAAGTATGAGCCTGATGGGGGCAAATCCTAGACCTAACCCAAACCTAACATGCGTTATCCTCTAAAATATTTATCAAGACCAGGTTTAATTGAATGTTTCAGTGTGGTACCACATTACTACGTGAACCGAACCAGAAAAAACACAGGAGCCGTTCAACAAGTATGTGATGAATGCGAAAGTATGAGTCTGATGAGTGAAAATCCACGGCCTAACCTAGACCTAACATGCGTTATCCCCAAAAATATTGATCGAAACCAGGTTTAATCGACTGTATCAGTGCGGTACCACACTACTACGTGACACAAACCGGAAAAAACCCAGGATCTGTTCAACAGGTATGTGAAAAACGCGAAAGTATGAGCATGATGAGGGCAAATCCCAGACCTATCACAGACCTAACTTGCGTTATCCTCAAAAATATTGATCGAAACCTGGTTTAATCGACTGTTTCAGTGCGGTACCACATTACTACGTGATCCAGTCCAGAAATAGCCCAGGATCTAGCCATGAAGTATGAGAAATATGCGAAAGTATGAGCCTGACGAGGGCAAATCCTAGACCTAACCCAGACCTAACATGCGTTATCCTCTAAAACATTTATCAAGACCAGGTTTCATTGATTGTTTCAGCGTGGTCCCACATTACTACGTGATCCAAACCAGAAAAAACCCAGGATCCGTTCAACAAGTATGTGAAGAATGCGAAAGTATGAGTCTGATGAGTGAAAATCCCAGGTCTAACCTAGACCTATCTTGCGTTATCCTCTAAAATATTGATCGAAACCAGGTTTAATTGACTGTTTCAGCGTGGTACCACATAACTACGTGATACAATCCAGAAACAGCCCAGGATCTAGCCATGAAGTATGAGAAATATGCGAAAGTATGAGCCTGACGAGGGCAAATCCTAGACCTAACCCAGACCTAACATGCGTTATCCTCTAAAACATTTATCAAGACCAGGTTTCATTGATTGTTTCAGCGTGGTACCACATTACTACGTGATCCAAACCGGAAAAAGCCCAGGATCCGTTCAACAAGTATGTGAAGAATGCGAAAGTATGAGTCTGATGAGTGAAAATCCCAGGCCTAACCTAGACCTAACATGCGTTATCCTCAAAAATATTGATCGAAACCTGGTTTAATCGACTGTTTCAGTGTGGTACCACATTACTACGTGACCCAAACTAGAAAAAACCCAGGATCTGTTCAACAAGTATGTGAAAAACGTGAAAGTATGAGCCTGATGAGGGCAAATCCCAGACCTATCCCAGACCTAACTTGCGTCATCCTCTAAAATATTGATCGAAACCTGGTTTAATCGACTGTTTCAGTGAGGTACCACATTACTACGTGACCCAAACCAGAAAAAACCCAGGATCTGTTCAACAAGTATGAGATATATGCGAAAGTATGAGTCTGATGAGGGCTAATCCCAGACCTATCCCAGACCTAACTTGCGTTATCCTCTAAAATAATGTTCGAAACCAGGTTTAATTGACTGTTTTAGTTATGGTACCGCATTACTACGTATCCAAAGCAGAAAAAACCCTCGATCAGGTCAACATGCATGTTAAAACTGTGAAAGTATGACCCTGATGAGGGCAAATCCCAGGCCTAACCCAGACCTAAGATGCGTTAGCCTCTAAAATATTTATCCAGACCAGGTTTCATTGAATGTTTCAGTGTGGTACCACTTTACTACGTGATCCAATCCAGAAATAGCCCCGGATCAAGCCATCAAGTATGAGAAATATGCGAAAGAATGAGCCTGATGAGGGCGAATCCTAGACCTAACCCAGCCCTAACATGCGTTATCCTCTAAAACATTGATCGAAACCAGGTTTAATTGACTGTTTCAGTGTGTTATGACTTTAGTACGTGATCCAAAGTAGAAAAAACCCAGGATCTGTTCAAAATGTATGTGAAAAACGCGAAAGTATGAGCCTGATGAGGGCAAATCCCAGACCTATCCCAGACCTAACTTGCGTTATCCTCTAAAATATTGATCGAAACCATGTTTAGTTGACCGCTTCAGTGTGGTACCACATTACTACGTGATACAATCCAAAAATAGCCCAGGATCTAGCCATGAAGTATGAGAAATATACGAAAGAATGAGCCTGATGAGAGCAAATCCCAGACCTATACCAGACATAACTTGCGTTATCCTCTAAAATATTGATCTAAACCAGGTTTAATTGACTGTTTCGGGTTGGTACCACATTACTACGTGATCCAATCCAGAAATAGCCCACGATCTATCCATGGAGTATGAGAAATATGCGAAAGTATGAGTCTGATGAGTGAAAATCCCAGGCCTAACCTAGACCTAACATGCGTTATTCTCAAAAATATTGACCGAAACCTGGTTTAATCGACTGTTTCAGTGTGGTACCACCTTACCATGTGATCCAAACCAGAAAATAACCCAGGATCTGTCCAACGAGTATGTGAAGTGTGCGAAAGTATGAGTCTGATGAGGGCAAATCCCAGACCAAACCCAGACCTAACTTGCGTTATCCTGTAAAATATTGATCGAAACCAGGTTTAATCGACTGCTTCAGTGTGGTACCACATTACTACGTGATCCAAACCAGAAAAAACCCAGGATCAGTTCAACAAGTATGTGAAAAACGCGAAAGTATGAGCGTGATGAGGGCAAATCCCAGACCTATACCAGACCTAACTTGCGTTATCCTATAAAATATTGATCGAAACCAGGTTTAATTGACTGTTTCAGTGTCGTACTTCATTACTACGTGATGCAATCCAGAAAAAGCCCCGGATCTAGCCATCAAGTATGAGAAATATGCGAAAGAATGAGCCTGATGAGTGCAAATCCTAGACCTAACCCAGACCTAACATGCGTTATCCTCTAAAATACTGATCGAAACCAGGTTTAATTAACTGTTTCAGTGTGTTATCACTTTACTACGTGATCCAAACCAGAAAAAACCCAGGATCCGTTCAACAAGTATGTGAAGAATGCGAAAGTATGAGACTGATGAGTGAAAATCCCAGGCCTAACTTAGACCTAACATGCGTTATCCTCAAAAATATTGATCGAAACCTGGTTTAATCGACAGTTTCAGTGTGGTACCACATTACTATGTGATCCAAACCAGAAAATAACCCAGGATCTGTTCAACGAGTATGTGAGGTGTGCGAAAGTATGAGTCTGATGAGAGCAAATCCCAGACCTATCCCAGACCTAACTTGCGTTATCCACTAAAATATTGATCGAAACCAGGGTTAATCGACTGTTTCAGTGTGGTACCACTTTACTACGTGATCCAAAGCAGAACAAACTCTCGATCAGGTCAACATGTATTTAAAACTGCGAAAGTATGACCCTGATGAGGGCAAATCCCAGGGCTAACCTATACCTAACATGCGTTGTCCTCTGTAATATTCATGGAAACCAGGTTTAATTGACTGTTTCAGCGTGGTACCACTTTACTACGTGATGCAAAGCAGAAAAAACCCTCGATCAGGTCAACATGTATGTTAAAACTGCGAAAGTATGACCCTGATGGGGGCAAATCCCAGGCCTAACCTATACCTAACATGCGTTGTCCTCTAAAATATTGATGGAAACCAGGTTTAATTGACTGTTTCAGTGTCGTATTTCATTACTACGTGATGCAATCCAGAAAAAGCCCCGGATCTAGCCATCAAGTATGAGAAATATGCGAAAGAATGAGCCTGATGAGGGCAAATCCTAGACCTAACCCAGACCTAACGTGCGTTATCCTCTAAAATATTGATCGAAACCAGGTTTAATTAACTGTTTCAGTGTGTTATCACTTTACTACGTGATCCAAACCAGAAAAAAACCCAGGATCCGTTCAACAAGTATGTGAAGAATGCGAAAGTATGAGACTGAAGAGTGAAAATCCCAGGCCTAACTTAGACCTAACATGCGTTATCCTCAAAAATATTGATCGAAACCTGGTTTAATCGACTGTTTCAGTGTGGTACCACATTACTATGTGATCCAAACCAGAAAATAACCCAGGATCTGTTCAACGAGTATGTGAGGTGTGCGAAAGTATGAGTCTGATGAGAGCAAATCCCAGACCTATCCCAGACCTAACTTGCGTTATCCACTAAAATATTGATCGAAACCAGGTTTAATCGACTGTTTCAGTGTGGTACCACTTTACTACGCGATCCAAAGCAGAAAAAACCCTCGATCAGGTCAACATGTATGTTAAAACTGCGAAAGTATGTCCCTGATTAGGGCAAATCCCAGGCCTATCCTAGACCTAACATGCGATATCCCCTAAAATATTTATCCAGACCAGGTTAAATTGAATGTTACGGTGTGGTACCACATTACTGCGTGATCTAATCCAGAAAAAACCCAGTATCTGTTCTACGGGTATGTGAAAAACGCGAAAGTACGAGCCTGATGAGGGCAAATCCCAGACCTAACCCAGACCTAACTTGCGTTATCCTCTATCATATTGATCGAAACCAGGTTTAATGGACTGTTTCAGTGTGGTACCACACTACTACGTGATCCGAACCAGAAAAAACCCAGGATCTGTTCAACATGTATGTGAAAAACGCGAAAGTATGAGCCTGATGAGGGCAAATCCCAGACCTATCCCAGACCTAACTTGCGTTATCCTCTAAAATATTGATCGAAACCAGGTTTAATTGACCGCTTCAGTGTGGTACCACATTACTACGTGATCCAATCCAGAAATAGCCCTGGATCTAGCCATCAAATATGAGAAATATGCGAAAGAATGAGTCTGATGAGGGCAAATCCCAGACCTATACCAGACATAACTTGCGTTATCCTCTAAAATATTGATCGAAACCAGGTTTAATTGACTGTTTCAGCGTGGTACCACATTACTACGTGATCCAATCCAGAAATAGCCCACGATCTATCCTTGAAGTATGAGAAATATGCGAAAGTATGAGCCTGATGAGAGCAAATCCCAGACCTGTACCAGACCTAACATGCGTTATCCTCAAAAATATTGATCGAAACCTGGTTTAATCGACTGTTTCAGTGTGGTACCACATTACTATGCGATCCAAACCAGAAAATAACCCAGGATCTGTTCAACGAGTATGTGAAGTGTGCGAAAGTATGAGTCTGATGAGGGCAAATCCCAGACCTATCCCAGACCTAACTTGCGTTATCCTCTAAATTATTGATCGAAACCAGGTTTAATCGAGTGTTTCAGTGTGGTACCACTTTACTACGTGATCCAAAGCAGAAAAAACCCTCGATCAGGTCAACATGTATGTTAAAACTGCGAAAGTATGACCCTGATGAGGGCAAATCCCAGGCCTAACCTATACCTAACATGCGTTGTCCTCTAAAATATTGATGGAAACCAGGTTTAATTGACTGTTTCAGTGTCGTACTTCATTACTACGTGATGCAATCCAGAAAAAGCCCTGGATCTAGCCATCAAGTTTGAGAAATATGCGAAAGAATGAGCCTGATGAGAGCAAATGCCAGACCTATACCAGACATAACTTGCGTTATCCTCTAAAATATTGATCGAAACCAGGTTTAATTGACTGTTTCGGTGTGGTACCACATTACTACGTGATCCAATCCAGAAATAGACCACGATCTATCCATGAAGTATGAGAAATATGCGAAAGTATGAGCCTGATGAGGGCAAATCCTTGACCTAACCCAGACCTAACATGCGTTAGCCTCAAAAATATTTGTCAAGACCAGGTTTAATTGAATGTTTCAGTGTTGTACCACATTACCACGTGAACCAAACCAGAACAAACCCAGGATCTGTTCAACAAGTATGTGAAAAACGCGAAAGTATGAGCCTGATGGGGGCAAATCCCAGGCCTAACCTAGACCTAACATGCGTTATCCTCAAAAATATTGATCGAAACCTGGTTTAATCGACTGTTTCAGTGTGGTACCACATTACTATGTGATCCAAACCAGAAAATAACCCAGGATCTGTTCAACGAGTATGTGAAGTGTGGGAAAGTATGAGTATGATGAGGGCAAATCCCAGACCTATCCCAGACCTAACTTGCGTTATCCTCTAAAATATTGATCGCAACCAGGTTTAATCGACTGTTTCAGTGTGGTACCACTTTACTACGTGATCCAATCCAGAAATAGCCCACGATCTATCCATGAAGTATGAGAAATATGCGAAAGTATGATCCTGATGAGGGCAAATCCCAGACCTATCCCAGACCTAACTTGCGTTATCCTCTGAAATATTGATCGAAACCAGGTTTAATTGACTGTTTCAGTGTGTTACCACATTACTACGTGATCCAATCCAAAAATAGGCCACGATCTATCCATGAAGTATGAGAAATATGCGAAAGTATGATCCTGATGAGGGCAAATCCCAGACTTATCCCAGACCTAACTTGCGTTGTCATCTAAAATATTTTTCAAGCCCAGGTTTGTGGAATGTTTCAGTGTGGTACCACATTACTACGTGAACCAAACCAGAATAAACCCAGGATCCGTTCAACAAGTATGTGAAGAATGCGAAAGTATGAGCCTGATGAGAGCAAATCCCAGACCTATCTCAGACCTAACTTGCGTTATCCTCTAAAATATTGATCGAAACCAGGTTTAATGGACCGCTTCAGTGTGGTACCACATTACTACGTGATCCAATCCAGATATAGCCCAGGACATAGCCATGAAGTATGAGAAATATGCGAAAGTATGACCCTGATGAGTGAAAATCCCAGGCCTAACCTAGACCTAACATGCGCTATCCTCAATAATATTGATCGAAACCAGGTTTAATCGACAGTTTCAGTGTGGTACCACATTACTACGTGATCCAAACCAGAAAAAAATCCAGGATCTGTTCAACGAGTATGTGAAGTGTGCGAAAGTAGGAGTCTGATGAGGGCAAATCTCTGACCTATCCCGGACCTAACTTGCGTTATCCTCTAAAATATTGATCGAAACCAGGTCTAATTGACTGTTTTAGTGTGGTACCACACTACTACGTGATCCGAACCAGAAAAAACGCAGGATCCGTTCAACAAGTATGTGAAGAATGCGAAAGTATGAGTCTGATGAGTGAAAATCCCAGGCCTAACCTAGACCTAACATGCGTTATCGTCAATAATATTGATCGAAACCAGGTTTAATCGACAGTTTCAGTGTGGTACCACATTACTACGTGATCCAAACCAGAAAAAAATCCAGGATCTGTTCAACGAGTATGTGAAGTGTGCGAAAGTATGATTCTGATGAGGGCAAATCTCTGACCTATCCCGGACCTAACTTGCGTTATCCTCTAAAATATTGATCGAAACCAGGTTTAATTGACTGTTTTAGTGTGGTACCACTTTACTACGTGATCCAAAGCAGAAAAAGCCCAGGATCTGTTCAACAAGTATGTGAAGAATGCGAAAGTATGAGCCTCATGAGGGCAAATCCTAGACCTAACCCAGACCTAACATGCGTTATCCTCTAAAATATTGATAGAAACCAGGTTTAATTGACTGTTTTATTTGTGGCACCACATTAATACGTGATCCTAACCAGAAAAAAACCCAGGATATGGTCAACATGTATACGAAAAATGCGAAAATATGAGGCAGATGATTACATATACCAGACGTAACCCAGACCTAACCGATGTTACGCTCTGAAATATTATTCGAAACCAGGTTTAATTGACTGTTTCAGTGTGGTACCACTTTAATACGTTATCCTAACCAGAAAAAAACCCAGGATCTGGCCAACGAGTATGCGAAAGATGCGAAAGTATCAGGCAGATTATTGCAAATACCTGTCGCAACCCAGACCTAACCGGCGTTATCCTCTAAAATATTAATCGGAACCAGGTTATATTGACTGTTACAGTGTGGTACCACATTACTACGTGATCTAAACCAGAAAGAGCCCACGATCTGGCCATTCAGGTATGCGAAAAATGCGAAAGTATGATCTAGATCATGGCAAATACCAGATCTAACCCAGGCATAACCGGCGTTCTCCTCTAAAATATTATCCGGAACCAGGCTTAATTGACTGTTTCGATGTGGTACCACATTGGCACGTGATCCTAACCAGAAAAAAGCGCAGGATCTGGCCAACAAGTATGCGAAAGATGCGAAAGTATGAGGCAGGTGATTGCAAATACCAGACCTAACACAAACCTAACCGGTATTGTCCTCTAAAGTATTGATCGAAACCAGCCTTAATTGACTGTTTCAGGGTGGTACCACATTACTACGTGGTCCAAGTCAGTAAAAGCCCAGGATCTGGCCAACAAGTATGCGAAAAATGCGAAAGTATGAGGCAGATGATTGCGAATACCATAACTTACCCAGACATAACCGGCGTTATCCTCTAAAATATTAATCGCAACCAGGTTTTATTGACTGTTTCAGTGTGGTACCACATTACTACGTGACCCAAGTCAGGAAAAGCCCAGGATATGGCGAACAAGTATGCGAAAAATGCGAAAGTATGAGGCAGATGTTTGCAAATACCAGACCTAACCCAGACCTATCCGGTGTTATCCCTTAAAATATTGATCGAATCCAGGTTTAATTGACTGTTCCGGTGTGGTAGCACATACTACGTGATCCAAACCAGAATAACCCCAGTATCTGGCCAACAAATATGCGAAAAATACGAAAGTATGAGCCAGATGAATGCAAATACCAGGCCTAACCCAGACATAACCGTCGTTATCCTCTAAAATATTAATTGGAACCAGTTTTTATTGACCATTTCAGTGTGGTACCACATTAATACGTGATCCAAATTAGAAAAAGCCCAGGATCTGAACAACATGTATGCGCAAAATGCGAAAGTATGAGGCAGATGATTGCATATACCAGACGTAACCCAGACCTAGCCGGTGTTATCCTCTGAAATATTATTCGAGACCAGGTTTAATTGACTGTTTCAGTGTGGTACCACTTTAATACGTGATCCTAACCAGAAAAAAACGCAGGATCTGGCCAACAAGTATGCGAAAGATGCGAAAGTATCAGGCAGATGATTGCAAATACCAGCCGCATCCCAGACCTAACCGGCGTTATCCTCTAAAATATTAATCGGAACCAGATTTAATTGACTGTTACAGTGTGGTACCACATTACTACGTGATCTAAACCAGAAAGAGCCCACGATCTGGCCTTTCAGGTATGCGAAAAATGCGAAAGTATGAGCCAGATGATTGCGAATGCCAGACGTAACCCAGACCTAACTGGTGTTATCCCGTAAAATATTGATCGAAACCAGGTTTTATTGATTATTTCAGTGTGGTACCACATTAATACGTGATCCTAACCAGAAATAACCCAGGATCTGGCCATTCAAGTATGGAAAAATGCGAAAGTATGAGCTAGATGATGGCAAATACCAGACCTAACCCAGACATAACCGGCGTTATCCTCTAAAATATTAATCGCAACCAGCCTTAATTGACTGTTTCAGTGTGGTACCACATTACTACGTGGTCCAAGTCAGTAAAAGCCCAGGATCTGGCCAACAAGTATGCGAAAAATGCGAAAGTAAGAGGATGGTGATTGCAAATACCAGACCTAACCCAGACATAACCGGCGTTATCCTCTAAAATATTAATTGAAACCAGTTTTTATTGACTATTTCACTGTGGTACCACATTAATACGTGATCCTAACCAGAAAAAAACCCAGGGTCTGCCCAAAAAGTATGCGAAAAATACGAAAGTATGAGCCAGATGATTGCGAATGCCAGACGTAACCCAGACCTAACAGGTGTTATCCCCTAAGATATTGATTGAAACCAAGTTTCAATGACTATTTCTGTGTGGTACCACATTATTACGTGATGCTATCCAGAAAAATTCCCAGGATCTGGCCAACAAGTATGCGAAAGATGCGAAAGTATGAGGCAGATGTTTGCAAATACCAGACCTAACACAAACCTAACCGGCATTGTCCTCTAATGTATTGATCGATACCAGGTTTTATTGATTATTTCAGTGTGGTGCCACATTAATACGTGATGCTATGCAGAAAAAGACCCAGGATCTGGCCAACAAGTATGCGAAAGTTCCGAAGGAATCAGGCAGGCGTTTGCAAATACCAGACCTAACCCAGACCTAACCGATGTTAATCCCTAAAATATTAATCGGAACCAGATTTAATTGACTGTTACAGTGTGGTACCACATTACTACGTGATCTAAACCAGAAGTAGCCCACGATCTGGCCATTCAGGTATGCGAAAAATGCGAAAGTATGAGCTAGATGATGGCAAATACCAGAACTATCCCAGACATAACCGGCGCAATCCTCTAAAATATTTATCGCAACCAGGTTTTATTGACTGTTTCGGTGTGGTACCACATTACTACGTGATCCAAACCAGAAAAAACCCTGGATCTGGCCAACAAGTATGCGAAAAATGCGAAAGTATGAGGCAGATGATTGCAAATACCATAACTTACCCAGACATAACCGGCGTTATCCTCTAAAATATTAATCGAATCCAGGTTGAACTGACTGTTTCAGTGTGGCACCACATTAATACGTAATCCTAACCAGAATAAACCCAGGATATGGTCATCAAGTATGCGAAAAATGCGAAAGTATGAGGCAGATGATTGCATATACCAGACGTAACCCAGACCTAGCCGGTGTTATCCTCTGAAATATTATTCGAGACCAGGTTTAATTGACTGTTTCAGTGTTGTACCACTTTAATACGTGATCCTAACCAGAAAAAAACGCAGGATCTGGCCAACAAGTATGCGAAAGATGCGAAAGTATCAGGCAGATGATTGCAAATACCAGCCGCAACCCAGACCTAACCGATGTAACCCTCTGAAATATTAATCGGCACCAGATTTAATTGCCTGTTACAGTGTGGTACCACATTACTACGTGATCTAAACCAGAAGTAGCTCACGATCTGGCCATTCAGGTATGCGAAAAATGCGAAAGTATGAGCTAGATGATGGCAAATACCAGAACTAACCCAGACATAACCGGCGCTATCCTCTAAAATATTTATCGCAACCAGGTTTTATTGACTGTTTCGGTGTGGTACCACATTACTACGTGATCCAAACCAGAAAAAAAATCCAGGATATGGTCATCAAGTATGCGAAAAATGCGAAAGTATGAGGCAGATGATTGCATATACCAGACGTAACCCAGACCTAGCCGGTGTTATCCTCTGAAATATTATTCGAGACCAGGTTTAATTGACTGTTTCAGTGTGGTACCACTTTAATACGTGATCCTAACCAGAAAAAAACGCAGGATCTGGCCAACAAGTATGCGAAAGATGCGAAAGTATCAGGCAGATGATTGCAAATACCAGTCGCAACCCAGACCTAACCGGCGTTATCCTCTAACATGTTAATCGGAACCAGGTTTTATTGACTACTTCTGTGTGGTACAACATTAGTACGTGATCCTAACCAGAAAAAAATCCAGGATCTGACCAACAAGTATGCGAAATATACGAAAGCATGAGGCAGATGATTGCAAATACCAGACCTAACACAAACCTAACCGGTATTGTCCCCAAAAGTATTGATCGAAACCAGACTTAATTGACCGTTTCAGTGTGGTACCACATTACTGCGTGGTCCAAGTCAGTAAAAGCCCAGGATCTGGCCAACTAGTATGCGAAAAATGCGAAAGTATTAGGCAGATAATTGCAAATACCATAACATACTCAGACATAACCGGCGTTATCCTCTAAAATATTAATCGAATCCAGGTTGAATTGACTCTTTCAGCGTGGTACCACATTACTACGTGATACAATCCAGAAACAGCCCAGGATCTCGCCATCAAGTATGAGAAATATGCGAAAGAATGAGCCTGATGAGAGCAAATCCCAGACCTAGCCTAGACCTAACATGAATTATTCTTTAAAATATTGATCGAAACCAGGCTTAATTGACTGTCTCAGTGTGGTACCACATTACTACGTCATCCAAACCAGTAAAAACCCAGGATCCGTTCAACAAGTATGTGAAGAATGCGAAAGTATGAGTCTGATGAGTGAAAATCCTCGGCCTAACGTAGACCTAACATGCGTTATCCTCAAAAATGTTGATCGAAACCAGGTTTAATTGACTGTTTCAGTGTGGTACCACTTTACTACGTGATCCAAAGCAGAAAAAACCCTCGATCTGGTCAACATGCATGTTAAAACTGCGAAAGTATGAGCCTGATGAGGGCAAATCCCAGACCTATCCCAGACCTAACATGCGTTATCCTCAAAAATATTGATCGAAACCTGGTTTAATCGACTGTTTCAGTGTGGAACCACATTACTACGTGACCCAAACCAGAAAAAACCCAGGATCTGTTCAACAAGTATGTGAAAAACGCGAAAGTATGAGCCTGATGAGGGCAAATCCCAGACCTATCCCAGACCAAACTTGCGTTATCCTCTAAAATATTGATGGAAACCAGGTTTAATTGACTGTTTCAGTGTGGTACCACATTACTACGTGATCCAATCCAGAAAAAGCCCTGGATCTAGCCATCAAGTATGAGTAACATGCGAAAGTATGAGCCTGTTGCGGGCAAATCCTAGACCTCACGCAGACCTAACATGCGTTATCCTCTAAAATATTTATCAAGACCAGGTTTAATTGAATGTTTCAGTGTGGTACCACATTACTACGTGATCCAAAGCTGAAAAAACCCAGGATCTGTTCAACAAGTATGTGGAGAATGCGAAAGTATGTGTCTGATGAGGGCAAATCCCAGGCCTAACCTAGACATAACATGCGCTGTCCTCTAAAATATTGATCGAATCCAGGTTTAATGGACTGTTTCAGTGTGGTACCACAATACTACGGGATCCAAACCAGAAAAAGCCCAGAATCTGGTCACCAAGTATGAGAAATATGCGAAAGTACGAGCCTGATCAGGGCAAATCCCAGACCTATCCCAGACCTAACTTGCGTTGTCCTCTAATATATTGATCGAAACCAGGTTTAATGGACTGTTTCAGTGTGGTACCACATTACTACGTGATCCAATCCAGAAAAAACCCAGGATCTGTACAACAAGTGTGTGAAGAATGCGAAAGTATGAGCCTGACGAGGGCAAATCCCAGGCCTAACCTAGACAGAATATGCGATATCCTCTAAAATATTGGTCGAAACTAGGTTTAATCGACTATTTCAGTGTGGTACCACATTACTACGTGATCCAAGCCAGAAAAATACCTAGGATCTGTTCAACAGGTATGTGAAGAATGCGGAAATATGACCCTGATGAGGGTAAATCCCGGGCCTAACCTAGACCTAACATGAGTTATCCTCAAAAATATTGACCGAAACCAGGTTTAATCGACTGTTTCAGTGTGGTACCACATTACTACCTGATCCAAACCAGAAAAATACCCAGGATCTGTTCAACAAGTATGTGAAGAACGCGAAAATATGACCCTGACGAGGGCAAATCCCAGGCCTAACCTAGACAGAACATGCGTTATCCTCTAAAATATTGATCGAAACCAGGTTTAATCGACTGTTTCAGTGTGGTACCTCATTACTACCTGATCCAAACCAGAAAAATACCCAGGATCTGTTCAACAAGTATGTGAAGAACGCGAAAATATGACCCTGATGAGGGCAAATCCCAGACCTATCCCAGACCTAACTTGCGATGTCCTCTAAAATATTGATGGAAACCAGGTTTAATTGACTGTTTCAGTGTGGTACCACATTACTACGTGATCCAATCCAGAAAAAGCCCTGGATCTAGCCATCAAGTATGAGTAACATGCGAAAGTATGAGCCTGATGAGGGCAAATCCTAGACCTAACCCAGACCTAACATGCGTTGTCCTCTAAAATATTAATCGAATCGAGGTTTAATGCACTGTTTCAGTGTGGTACCACAATACTACGGGATCCAAACCAGAAAAAACCCAGAATCTGGCCACCAAGTATGAGAAATATGCGAAAGTACGAGCCTGATCAGGGCAAATCCCAGACCTATCCCAGACCTAACTTGCGTTGTCCTCTAATATATTGATCGAAACCAGGTTTAATCGACTGTTTCAGTGTGGTACCACATTACTATGTGATCCAAACCAGAATAAAACCCAGGATCTGTACAACAAGTATATGAAGAATGCGAAAGTATGAGCCTGACGAGGGTAAATCCCGGACCTATCCCAGACATAACTTGCGTTATCCTCAAAAATATTGACCGAAACCAGGTTTAATCGACTGTTTCAGTGTGGTACCACATTACTACGTGATACAATCCAGAAAAAACCCAGGATCTGTACAACAAGTGTGTGAAGAATGCGAAAGTATGAGCCTGACGAGGGCAAATCCCAGGCCTAACCTAGACAGAACATGCGTTATCCTCTAAAATATTGATCGAAACCAGGTTTAATCGACTGTTTCAGTGTGGTACCGCATTACTACATGATCCAAACCACAAAAAACCCAGGATCCGTTCAACAAGTAAGTGACGAATGCGAAAGTATGTGTGTGATGTGGGCAAATCCCAGGCCTAACCTAGACATAACATGCGTTATCCTCTAAAATATTGATCGAAACCAGGTTAAATGGACAGTTTCAGTGTGGTACCACATTACTACAGGATCCAAACTAGAAAAAGTCCAGAATCTGGCTATCAAGTATGAGAAATATGCGAAAGTGCGAGCCTGATGAGAGCAAATCCCTGAACTAACCATGACCTAACATGCGTTATTCTCTAAAATACTGATCGAAACCAGGTTTAATCGACTGTTTCAGTATGGTATCACATTACTATGTGATCCAAACCAGAAAAAAACCCAGGATCTGTACAACAAGTATGTGAAGAATGCGAAAGTATGAGCCTGACGAGGGCAAATCCCGGACCTATCCCAGACATAACTTGCGTTATCCTCTAAAATATTGGTCGAAACCAGGTTTAATCGACTATTTCAGTGTGGTACCACATTACTACGTGATCCAAACCAGAAAAATACCCAGGATCTGTTCAACAAGTATGTGAAGAACGCGAAAATATGACCCTGATGAGGTCAAATCCCAGACCTATACCAGACCTAACTTGCGATGTCCTCTAAAATATTGATGGAAACCAGGTTTAATTGACTGTTTCAGTGTGGTACCACATTACTACGTGATCCAATCCAGAAAAAGCCGAGGATCTAGCCATGAAGTATTAGAAATATGCGAAAGTATGAGCCTGATGAGGGCAAATCCCAGGCCTAACCCAGACCTAACATGCGTTATCCTCAAAGATATTGATCGAAACCAGGTTTAATGGACTGTTTCAGTGTGGTACCACATTACTGCGTGATCCAATCCAGAAAGAGCCGAGGATCTAGCCATGAAGTATTAGAAATATGCGAAAGTATGAGCCTGATGAGGGCAAATCCCAGGCCTAACCTAGACATAACATGCGTTATCCTCTAAAATATTGATGGAAACCAGGTTTAATTGACTGTTTCAGTGTGGTACTACATTACCACGTGATGCAATCCAGAAATAGCCCAGGATCTAGCCATGAAGTATGAGAAATATGCGAAAGTATGAGCCTGATGAGGGCAAATCCTAGACCTAACCCAGACCTAACATGCGTTATCCTCAAAGATATTGATCGAAACCAGGTTTAATGGACTGTTTCAGTGTGGTACCACATTACTGCGTGATCCAATCCAGAAAGAGCCCAGGATCTTGCCATGAAGTATTAGAAATATGCGAAAGTATGAGCCTGATGAGGGCAAATCCCAGGCCTAACCTAGACATAACATGCGTTATCCTCTAAAATATTGATGGAAGCCAGGTTTAATTGACTGTTTCAGTGTGGTACTACATTACCACGTGATGCAATCCAGAAATAGCCCAGGATCTAGCCATGAAGTATGAGAAATATGCGAAAGTACGAGCCTGATCAGGGCAAATCCCAGACCTATCCCAGACCTAACTTGCGTTGTCCTCTAAAATATTGATCGAAACCAGGTTTAATCGACTGTTTCAGTGTGGTATCACATTACTATGTGATCCAAACCAGAAAAAAACCCAGGATCTGTACAACAAGTATGTGAAGAATGCGAAAGTATGAGCCTGACGAGGGCAAATCCCGGACCTATCCCAGACATAACTTGCGTTATCCTCTAAAATATTGGTCGAAACCAGGTTTAATCGACTATTTCAGTGTGGTACCACATTACTACGTGATCCAAACCAGAAAAATACCCAGGATCTGTTCAACAGGTATGTGAAGAACGCGGAAATATGACACTGATGAGGGTAAATCCCTGGCCTAACCTAGACCTAACATGAGTTATCCTTAAAAATATTGACCGAAACCAGGTTTAATCGGCTGTTTCAGTGTGGTACCACATTACTACCTGATCCAATCCAGAAGAATACCCAGGATCTGTTCAACAAGTATGTGAAGAACGCTAAAATATGACCCTGATGAGGGCAAATCCCAGAACTATACCAGACCTAACTTGCGTTATCCTCTAAAATATTGATCGAAACCAGGTTTAATCGACTGTTTCAGTGTGGTACCACATTACTACCTGTTCCAAACCAGAAAAATACCCAGGATCTGTTCAACAAGTATGTGAAGAACGCGAAAATATGACCCTGATGAGGGCAAATCCCAGACCTATCCCAGACCTAACTTGCGTTGTCCTCTAAAATATTGATGGAAACCAGGTTTAATTGACTGTTTCAGTGTGGTACCACATTACTACGTGATCCAATCCAGAAAAAGCCCTGGATCTAGCCATCAAGTATGAGTAACATGCGAAAGTATGAGTCTGTTGAGGGCAAATCCTAGACCTAACCCAGACCTAACATGCGTCATCCTCTAAAATATTTATCAAGACCAGGTTTAATGGACTGTTTCAGTGTGGTACAACATTAATACGTGATCCAATCCAGAAAGAGCCGAGGATCTAGCCATGAAGTATTAGAAATATGCGAAAGTATGAGCCTGATGAGGGCAAATCCCAGAACTATCCCAGACCTAACTAGCGTTATCCTCTAAAATATTGATCGAAAGCTCGTTTAATTGACTGTTTCAGTGCGGTACCACGCTACTACGTGATCCAAACCAGAAAAGAACCCAGGAGCTGTTCAACAAGTACGTGAAGAATGCGAAAGTATGTGTCTGATGAGGGCATATCACAGGCCTAACCTAGACCTAACATGCGTTATCTTATAAAATATTGATCGAAACCAGGTTTAATGGTCTGTTTCCGTGTGGTACCACATTACTACGTGATCCAAACCAGAAAAAGCCCAGAATCTGCCCATCAAGTATGAGAAATATGCGAAAGTGCGAGCCTGATGAGAGCAAATCCCAGAAATAACCTAGACCTAACATGAATTATTCTCTAAAATATTGATCGAAACCAGGTTTAATGGACTGTCTCAGTGTGGTACCACATTACTAGGTGATCCAAGCCAGAAAAAACCCAAGATCTGTTCAACTAGAATGTGAAAAACGCGAAAGTATGAGCCTGATGAGGGCAAATCCCCACACCTATCCCAGACATGAGTTGCGTTATCCTCTAAAATATTGATAGAAACCAGGTTTAATTGACAGTTTTAGTGTGGCACCACTTTACTACGTGATCCAAAGCAGAAAAAACCCTCGATGAGATCAACATGTATGTTAAAACTGCGAAAGTATGACTCTGATGAGGGCATATCCCAGGCCTAACCTAGACCTAACATGCGTTATCCTCTAAAATATTGATCGAAACCAGGGTTAATCGACTGTTTCAGTGTGGTACTACATTATTACGTGATCCAATCTAGAAAAAGCTCAGGATCTAGCCATCAAGTATGAAAAATATGCGAAAGTATGAGCCTGATGAGGGCAAATTCTAGACCTATCCCAGACCTAACATGCGTTATCCTCTAAAATATACATCGAAACCAGGTTTAATGGACTGTTTCTGTGTGGTACCACATTACTACGTGATCCAAACCAGAAAGAAACCCAGGATCTTGTCAACGAGTATGTGAAGTGTGCGAAAGTATGAGTCTGATGACGGCAAATCCCAGACCTAAACTAGACCTAGCATGCGTTATCCTCTAAAATATTTATCAAGACCAGGTTTAATTGAATGTTTCAGTGTGGTACCACATTACTACGTGATCCAAACCAGAAAGAACACAGGATCCGTTCAACAAGTATGAGAAGAATGCGAAAGTATGAGTCTGATGAGTGAAAATCCCAGACCTATCCCAGACCTAACATGCGTTATCCTCTAAAATAGTGATCGAAACCAGAGTTAATTGACTGTTTCAGTGTGGTACTACATTACCACGTGATGCAATCCAGAAATAGCCCAGGATCTAGCCATGAAGTGTTAGAAATATGCGAAAGTATGACACTGATGAGGGCAAATCCCAGGCCTAACCTAGACATAACATGCGTTATCCTCTAAAATATTGATGGAAACCAGGTTTAATTGACTGTTTCAGTGTGGTACTACATTACCACGTGATGCAATCCAGAAATAGCCCAGGATCTAGCCATGAAGTATGAGAAATATGCGAAAGTATGAGCCTGATGAGGGCAAATCCTAGACCTAACCCAGACCTAACATGCGTTATCCTCAAAGATATTGATCGAAACCAGGTTTAATGGACTGTTTCAGTGTGGTACCACATTAATGCGTGATCCAATCCAGAAAGAGCCCAGGATCTTGCCATGAAGTATTAGAAATATGCGAAAGTATGAGCCTGATGAGGGCAAGTCCCAGGCCTAACCTAGACATAACATGCGTTATCCTCTAAAATATTGATGGAAACCAGGTTTAATTGGCTGTTTCAGTGTGGTACTACATTACTACGTGATGCAATCCAGAAATAGCCCAGGATCTAGCCATGAAGTATGAGATATATGCGAAAGTATGAGCCTGATGAGGGCAGATCCTAGACCTAACCCAGACCTAACATGCGTTATCCTCTAAAATATTGATCGAAACCAGGTTTAATCGACTGTTTCAGTGTGGTACCACATTACTACGTGATCCAATCCAGAAAACACCCAGGATCTGTACAACAAGTGTGTGAAGAATGCGAAAGTATGAGCCTGACGAGGGCAAATTCCAGGCCTAACCTAGACAGAACATGCGTTATCCTCTAAAATATTGGTCGAAACCAGGTTTAATCGACTATTTCAGTGTGGCACCACATTACTACGTGATCCAAACCAGAAAAATACCCAGGATCTGTTCAACAAGTATGTGAAGAACGCGAAAATATGACCCTGACGAGGGCAAATCCCAGGCCTAACCTAGACAGAACATGCGTTATCCTCTAAAATATTGATCGAAACCAGGTTTAATCGACTGTTTCAGTGTGGTACCACATTACTACGTGATCCAAACTAGAAAAAACCCACGATCTGTTCAACAAGTATGTGAAAAACGCGAAAGTATGACCCTGATGAGGGCAAATCCCAGGCCTAACCTAGGCCTTAAATGCATTATCCTCTAGAATATTGATCGAAACCAGGTTTAATGGACTGTTTCAGTGTGGTACCACATTACTATGTGGTCCAAACCAGAAAAAACCCAGGATCTGTTCAAGAAGTATGTGAAAAACGCGAAAGTATGAGCGTGATGAGGGCGAATCCCAGACCTATCCCAGACCTAAATTGCGTTATCCACTAAAATATTGATCGAAACCAGGTTTAATGGACTGTTTCAGTGTGGTACCACTTTACTACGTGATCCAAAGCAGAAAAAACCCTCGATCAGGTCAACATGTATGTTAAAACTGCGGAAGTATGACCCTGATGAGGGCATATCCCAGGCCTAACCTAGACCTAACATGCGTTATCCTCTAAAATATTGATCGAAACCAGGGTTAATCGACTGTTTCAGTTTGGTACTACATTACTACGTGATGCAATCCAGAAATAGCCCAGGATCTAGCCATGAAGTATGAGAAATATGCGAAAGTATGAGCCTGATGATGGCAAATCCTAGACCTAACCCAGACCTAACATGCGTTATCCTCAAAGATATTGATCGAAACCAGGTTTAATGGACTGTTTCAGTGTGGTACCACATTACTACGTGATCCAAACTAGAAAAAACCCAGGATCTGTTCAACAAGTATGTGAAAAACGCGAAAGTATGAGCCTGATGAGTGAAAACCCCAGGACTAATCTAGACCTAACATGCGTTATCCTGAACAATATTGATCGAAACCAGGTTTAATCGACTGTGACAGTGTGGTACCGCATTACTACGTGATCCAAACCAGAAAAAAACCCGGGATCTGTTCAACGAGTATGTGAAGTGTGCGAAAGTATGAGTCTGATGAGGGCAAATCCCAGGCCTAACCTAGACATAACATGCGTTATCCTCTAAAATATTGATGGAAACCAGGTTTAATTGACTGTTTCAGTGTGGTACTACATTACTACGTGATGCAATCCAGAAATAGCCCAGGATCTAGCCATGAGGTATGAGAAATATGCAAAAGTATGAGCCTGATGAGGGCAAATCCTAGACCTAACCCAGACCTAACATGCGTTATCCTCAAAAATATTGGACGAAACCAGCTTCAATTGACTGTTTTAGTGTGGTACAACTTTACTACGTGATCCAAAGCAGAATAAACCCTCGATGAGATCAACATGTATGTTAAAACTGCGAAAGTATGACTCTGATGAGGGCATATCCCAGGACTATCCCAGACCTAACTTGAGTTGTCCTCTAAAATAGTGATGGAAACCAGGTTTAATTGACTGTTTCAGTGAGGTACTACTTTACTACGTGATGCAATCCAGAAATAGCCCAGGATCTAGCAATGAAGTATTAGAAATATGCGAAGGTATGACCCTGATCAGGGCAAATCCCAGGCCTAACCTAGACCTAACATGCGTTGTCCTCTAAAATATTGATGGAAACCAGGTTTAGTTGACTGTTTCAGTGTTGTACTTCATTACTACGTTATGCAATCCAGAAAAAGCCCAGGATCTAGCCATCAAGTATGAGAAATATGCGAAAGAATGAGCCTGATAAGAGCAAATCCCAGACCTAACCTAGACCTAACATGAATTATTCTCTAAAATATTGATCGAAACCAGGTTTAATTGACTGTCTCAGTGTGGTCCCACATTACAACGTGATCCAAACCAGAAAAAACCCAGGATCCGTTCAACAAGTATGTGAAGAATGCGAAAGTATCAGTCTGATGAGTGAAAATCCCAGGCCTAACCTGGACCTAACATGCGTCATCCTCAAAAATATTGATCGATACCTGGTTTAATCGGCTGTTTCAGTGTGGTACCACATTACTATGTGATCCAAACCAGAAAATAACCCAGGATCTGTTCAACGAGTATGTGAAGGGTGCGAAAGTATGAGTATGATGAGGTCAAATCCCAGACCTATCCCAGACCTGACTTGCGTTATCCTCTAATATATTGATCGAAACCAGGTTTAATCGACTGTTTCAGTGTGGTACCACATTACTACGTGATCCAAACCAGAAAAAAACCAGGATCCGTTCAACAAGTATGTGAAGAATGCGAAAGTATGAGTCTGATGAGTGAAAATCCCAGACCTAACCTAGACCTAACATGCGTTATCCTCCAAAATATTGATCCAAACCAGGTTTAATGGACTGTTTCAGTGTGGTACCACACTACTACGTGATCCAAACCAGAAAAAACCCAGGATCTGTTCAACAAGTATGTGATAAACGCGAAAGTATGAGCCTGATGAGGGCAAATCCCAGACCTGTCCCAGACCTAACATGCGTTATCCTCTAAACTATTGATCCAAACCAGGTTTAATTGACTGTTTCAGCGTGGTACCACATTACTACGTGATACAAACCAGAACCAGCCCAGGATCTAGCCATGAAGTATGTGAAATATGCGAAAGTATGAGCCTGCTGAGTGCAAATCCTCGACCTAACCCAAACCTAACATGCGTTATCCTCAAAAATATTGATCGAAACCTGGTTTAATCGACTGTTTCAGTGTGGTACCACATTGCTATGTGATCCAAACCAGAAAATAACCCAGGATCTGTTCAACGAGTATGTGAAGTGTGCGAAAGTATGAGTATGATGAGGTCAAATCCCAGACCAATCCCAGACTCAACTTGCGTTATCCTCTAAGATATTGATCGAAACCAGGTTTAGTCGATTGTTTCAGTGTGGTACCACATTACTACGTGATCCAAACCAGAAAAAACCCAGGATCAGTTCAACAAGTATGAGAAGAATGCGAAAGTATGAGTCCGATGAGTGAAAATCCCAGGGCTAACCTAGACCTAACATGCGTTATCCTCTAAAATATTGATCCAAACCAGGTTTAATGGACTGTTCCAGTGTGGTACCACACTACTACGTGATACAAACCAGAAAAAACCCAGGATCTGTTCAACAAGTATGTGGAAAACGCGAAAGTATGAGCCTGATGAGGGCGAATTCCAGACCTATGCCAGACCTAACTTGCGTTGTCCTCTAAGATATTGATGGAAACCAGGTTTAATTGACTGTTTCAGTGTCGTACTTCATTACTACGTGATACAAACCAGAACCAGCCCAGGATCTAGCCATCAAATATGAGAAATATGCGAAAGAATGAGCCTGATGAGAGCAAATCCCAGACCTAACCTAGACCTAACATGAATTATTCTCTAAAATATTGATCGAAACCAGGTTTAATTGATTGTCTCAGTGTGGACCCACATTTCTATGTGATCCAAACCAGAAAATAACCCAAGATCTGTTCAACGAGTATGCGAAGTGTGCGAAAGTATGAGTCTGGTGAGGCCAAATCCCAGACCAATACCAGACTTAACTTGCGTTATCCTCTAAAATATTGATCGAAACAAGGTTTAATGGACTGTTTCAGTGTGGTACCACATTACTACGTGAACCAAACCTGAAAAAACCCAGGATCTGTTCAACAAGTATGAGAAGAATGCGAAAGTATGAGTCTGATGAGTGAAAATCCCAGGGCTAACCTAGACCTAACATGCGTTATCCTCTAAAATATTGATCCAAACTAGGTTTAATGGACTGTTTCAGTGTGGTACCACACTACTACGTGATCCAAACCAGAAAAAAACCAGGATCTGTTCAACAAGTATGGGAAAAACGCGAAAGTATGAGCCTGAGGATGGCAAATCCCAGACCTATCCCAGACCTAACTTGCGTTGTCCTCTAAGATATTGATGGAAACCAGGTTTAATTCACTGTTTCAGTGTGGTCCCACATTACTACGTGACCCAATCCAGAAAAAGCCCAGGAACTAGCCATCAAGTATGAGTAATATGCGAAAGAATGAGCCTGATAAGAGTAAATCCCAGACCTAACCTAGACCTAACATGAATTATTCTCTATAATATTGATCGAAACCAGGTTTAATTGACTGTTTCAGTGTGGTCCCACATTACTACGTGATCCAAACCAGAAAAAAACCCAGGATCTGATCAACGAGTATGTCAAGTGTGCGAAAGTATGAGTCTGATGAGGGCAAATCCCAGACCTATCCCAGACCTAACTTGCGATGTCCTCTAAAATATTGATCGAAACCAGGTTTAATGGACTGTTTCAGTGTGGTACCACACTACTACGTGATCCAAACCAGAAAAAAACCAGGATCTGTTCAACAAGTATGGGAAAAACGCGAAAGTATGAGCCTGATGAGGGCAAATCCCAGACCTATCCCAGACCTAACATGCGTTATCCTCAAAAATATTGATCGTAACCAGGTTTAATCGACTGTTTCCGTGTGGTCCCACATTACTACGTGATCCAAACCAGAAAAAACCCCCAAAACCATTCAACAAGTATGTGAAGAATGCGAAAGTATGAGTCTGATGAGTGAAAATCCCATACCTAACCTAGACATAACATGAATTATTCTCTAAAATACTGATCGAAACCAGGTTTAATTGACTGTTTCAGTGTTGTACTTCATTACTACGTGATCCAATCCAGAAATAGCCCAGGATCTAGCCATGAAGTATGAGAAATATGCGAAAGTATGAGCCTGATTAGTGAAAATCCCAGACCTAACCTAGACCTAACATGCGTTATCCTCTAAAATGTTGATGGAAACCATGTTTACTCGACTGTTTCAGTGTGGTACCAGACTACTACGTGACCAAACCAGAAAAATCCCAGGATCTGTTCAACAAGTATGTGAAAAACGCGAAAGTATGTGCCTGATGAGGACAAATCCCAGACCTATCCCAGACCTAACTTGCGTTGTCCTCTAAGATATTGATGGAAACCAGGCTTAGTTCACTGTTTCAGTGTGGTCCCACATTACTACGTGATCCAATCCAGAAAGGGCCCAGGATCTAGCCATCAAGTATGAGTAATATGCGAAAGAATGAGCCTGATGAGAGTAAATCCCAGACCTAACCTAGACCTAACATGAATTATTCTCTAAAATATTGATCGAAACCAGGTTTAATTGACTGTTTCAGTGTGGTCCCACATTACTACGTGACCCAAACCAGAAAAAACCCAGGATCCGTTCAACAAGTATGTGAAGAATGCGAAAGTATGAGTCTGATGAGTGAAAATCCCAGGCCAAACCTAGACCTAACATGTGTTATCCTCAATAATATTGATGGAAACCTGGTTTCATTGACTGTTTCAGTGTGGTACTACATTACTCCTTGATGCAACCTAGAAAAAGCCCAGGATCTAGCCATCAAGTATGAAAAATATGCGAAAGAATGAGCCTGATGAAAGCAAATCCCAGACCAAACCTAGACCTAACATGCGTTATCCTCTAAAATATTGATCGAAACCAGGTTCAATTGACTGTTTCAGTGTGGTCCCACATTACTACGTGATCCAAACCAGAAAAAACCCAGGGTCAGTTCAACAGGTATGTGAAAAACGCGAAAGTATGAGCCTGATTAGGGCGAATCCCAGACCTAGCCCCGACCTAACTTGCGATATCCTCTAAAATATTGATCGAAACCAGGTTTAATTGACTGTTTTATTGTGGTACCACTTTACTACGTGATCCAAAGCAGCAAAAACCCTCGATCAGGTCAACATGCATGTTAAAACTGGGAAAGTATGAGCCTGATGAGGGCAAATCCCAGACCTATCCCAGACCTAACATGCGTTATCCTCAAAAATATTGAACGAAACCAGGTTCAATTGACTGTTTCAGTGTGGTCCCACATTACTACGTGATCCAAACCAGAAAAAACCCAGGATCCGTTCAACAAGTATGTGAAGAATGCGAAAGTATGAGTCTGATGAGTGAAAATCCCAGGCCTAACCAAGACCTAACATGTGTTATCCTCAATAATATTGATCGAAACCAGGATTAATCAACTGTTTCAGTGTGGTACCACACTACTACGTGATCCAAACCAGAAAAAAACCCAGGATCTAATCAACGAGTATGTCAAGTGTGCGAAAGTATGAGTCTGATGAGGGCAAATCCCAGACCTATCCCAGACCTAACATGCGTTATCCTCAAAAATATTGATCGTAACCAGGTTTAATCGACTGTTTCCGTGTGGTACCACATTACTACGTGATGCAATCCAGAAAAAGCCCAGGATCTAGCCATCAAATATGAGAAATATGCGAAAGAATGAGCCTGATAAGAGCAAATCCCAGACCTAACCTAGACCTAACATGAATTATTCTCTAAAATATTGATCGAAACCAGGTTTAATTGACTGTTTCAGTGTGGTCCCACGTTACTACGTGATCCAAACCAGAAAAAACCCAGGATCCGTTCAACAAGTATGTGAAGAATGCGAAAGTATGAGTCTGATGAGTGAAAATCCCAGGCCTAACCTAGACCTAACATGCGTTATCCTCCAAAATATTGATCCAAACCAGGTTTAATGGACTGTTTCAGTGTGGTACCACACTACTACATGATCCAAACCAGAAAAAACCCAGGATCTGTTCAACAAGTATGTGAAAAACGAGAAAGTATGAGCCTGATGAGGGCAAATCCCAGACCTATCCCAGACCTAACATGCGTTATCCTCTAAACTATTGATCCAAACCAGGTTTAATTAACTGTTTCAGCGTGGTACCACATTACTACGTGATACAAACCAGAAACAGCCCAGGATCTAGCCATGAAGTATGAGAAATATGCGAAAGTATGAGCCTGCTGAGTGCAAATCCTAGACCTAACCCAAACCTAACATGCGTTATCCTCAAAAATATTGATCGAAACCTGGTTTAATCGACTGTTTCAGTGTGGTACCACATTACTATGTGATTCAAACCAGAAAATAACCCAGGATCTTTTCAACGAGTATGTGAAGTATGCGAAAGTATGAGTATGATGAGGCCAAATCCCAGACCAATCCCAGACTCAACTTGCGTTATCCTCTAAGATATTGATCGAAACCAGGTTTAGTCGATTGTTTCAGTGTGGTACCACATTACTACGTGATCCAAACCAGAAAAAACCCAGGATCAGTTCAACAAGTATGAGAAGAATGCGAAAGTATGAGTCCGATGAGTGAAAATCCCAGGGCTAACCTAGACCTAACATGCGTTATCCTCTAAAGTATTGATCCAAACCAGGTTTAATGGACTGTTTCAGTGTGGTACCACACTACTACGTGATACAAACCAGAAAGAACCAAGGATCTGTTCAACAAGTATGTGAAAAACGCGAAAGTATGAGTCTGATGAGTGAAAATCCCAGGCCAAACCTAGACCTAACATGTGTTATCCTCAATAATATTGATGGAAACCTGGTTTCATTGACTGTTTCAGTGTTGTACTTCATTACTACGTGATGCAATCTAGAAAAAGCCCAGGATCTGTTCAACAAGTATGAGAAGAATGCGAAAGTATGAGTCTGATGAGTGAAAATCCCAGGCCTAACCTAGACCTAACATGCGTTATCCTCTAAAATGCTGGTCGAAACCAGGTTTAATTGACTGTTTCAGTGTTGTACTTCATTACTACGTGATCCAATCCAGAAAAAACCCCCAAAACCATTCAACAAGTATGGGAAGAATGCGAAAGTATGAGTCTGATGAGTGAAAATCCCATACCTAACCTAGACCTAACATGAATTATTCTCTAAAATACTGATCGAAACCAGGTTTAATTGACTGTTTCAGTGTTGTACTTCATTACTACGTGATCCAATCCAGAAATAGCCCAGGATCCAGCCATGAAGTATGAGAAATATGCGAAAGTATGAGCCTGACGAGGGCAAATCCTAGACCTAACCCAGACCTAACATGCGTTATCCGCTAAAATATTTATCATGACCAGGTTTAATTGATTGTTTCAGTGTGGTCCCACATTACTACGTGATCCAAACCAGAAAAAACCCCCAAAACCATTCAACAAGTATGTGAAGAATGCGAAAGTATGAGTCTGATGAGTGAAAATCCCATACCTAACCTTGACCTAACATGAATTATTCTCTAAAATACTGATCGAAACCAGGTTTAATTGACTGTTTCAGTGTTGTACTTCATTACTACGTGATCCAATCCAGAAATAGCCCAGGATCTAGCCATGAAGTATGAGAAATATGCGAAAGTATGAGCCTGATTAGTGAAAATCCCAGACCTAACCTAGACCTAACATGCGTTATCCTCTAAAATGTTGATGGAAACCATGTTTAATCGACTGTTTCAGTGTGGTACCAGACTACTACGTGACCAAACCAGAAAAATCCCAGGATCTGTTCAACAAGTATGTGAAAAACGCGAAAGTATGAGCCTGATGAGGACAAATCCCAGACCTATCCCAGACCTAACTTGCGTTGTCCTCTAAGATATTGATGGAAACCAGGCTTAGTTCACTGTTTCAGTGTGGTCCCACATTACTACGTGATCCAATCCAGAAAGGGCCCAGGTTCTAGCCATCAAGTATGAGTAATATGCGAAAGAATGAGCCTGATGAGAGTAAATCCCAGACCTAACCTAGACCTAACATGAATTATTCTCTAAAATATTGATCGAAACCAGGTTTAATTGACTGTTTCAGTGTGGTCCCACATTACTACGTGATCCAAACCAGAAAAAACCCAGGATCCGTTCAACAAGTATGTGAAGAATGCGAAAGTATGAGTCTGATGAGTGAAAATCCCAGGCCAAACCTAGACCTAACATGTGTTATCCTCAATAATATTGATGGAAACCTGGTTTCATTGACTGTTTCAGTGTGGTACTACATTACTACGTGATGCAATCTAGAAAAAACCCAGGATCTAGTCATCAAGTATGAGAAATATGCGAAAGAATGAGCCTGATGAGGGCAAATCCCAGACCTATCCCAGACCTAACATGCGTTATCCTCAAAAATATTGAACGAAACCAGGTTCAATTGACTGTTTCAGTGTGGTCCCACATTACTACGTGATCCAAACCAGAAAAAACCCAGGATCCGTTCAACAAGTATGTGAAGAATGCGAAAGTATGAGTCTGATGAGTGAAAATCCCAGGCCTAACCTAGACCTAACATGTGTTATCCTCAATAATATTGATCGAAACCAGGTTTAATCGACTGTTTCAGTGTGGTACCACATTACTACGTGATCCAAACCAGAAAAAAACCCAGGATCTAATCAACGAGTATGTCAAGTGTGCGAAAGTATGAGTCTGATGAGGGCTAATCCCAGACCTATCCCAGACCTAACTTGCGTTATCCTCTAAAATATTGATCGAAACCAGGTTTAATTGACTGTTTTAGTGTGGTACCACTATACTACGTGATCCAAAGCAAAAAAAACCCTCGATCATGTCAACATGCATGTTAAAACTGCGAAAGTATGACCCTGATGAGGGCAAATCACATACCTAACCCAGACCTAACATGGGTTATCCTCTAAAATATTTATCAAGACCAGGTTTAATTGAATGTTTCAGTGTGGTACCACATTACTACGTGATCCAAACCAGAAAAAACCCAGGTTCTGTTCAACAAGTATGTGAAAAACGCGAAACTGTGAGCCTGATGAAAGCAAATCCCAGACCTAACCTTGACCTAACATGCGTTATCCTCTAAAATATTTATCCAGACCAGGTTTCATTGAATGTTTCAGTGTGGTACCACTTTAGTACGTGATCCAATCCAGAAATAGCCCAGGATCTAGCCATAAAGTATGAGAAATATGCAAAAGTAAGAGCCTGATGAGGGCAAATCCTAGACCTAACCCGGACCTAACATGCGTTTTCCTCTAAAATATTTATCCAGACCAGGTTTCATTGAATGTTTCAGTGTGGTACCACTTTACTACGTGATCCAATCAAGAAATAGCCCAGGATCTAGCCATGAAGTATGAGAAATATGCGAAAGTAAGAGCCTGAAGAGGGCAAATCCTAGACCTATCCCTGACCTAACTTGCGTTGTCCTCTAAAATATTGATGGAAACCAGGTTTCATTGACTGTTTCAGTGTGGTACTACATTACTACGTGATGCAATCCAGAAAAAGCCCAGGATCTAGCCATCAAGTATGAGAAATATGCGAAAGAATGAGCCTGATGAGAGCAAATCCCAGACCTAACCTAGACCTAACATGCGTTATCCTCTAAAATGTTGAGCGAAACCAGGTTTAATGGACTGTTTCAGTGTGGTACCACACTACTTCGTGATCCAAACCAGAAAAAACCCAGGATCTGTTCAACAAGTATGTGAAAAACGCGAAACTGTGAGCCTGATGAGGGCAAATCTTAGACCTAACCCAGACCTAAGATGCGTTATCCTCTAAAATATTGATCGAAACCAGGTTTAATCGACTGTTTCAGTGTGGTACCACATTGCTACGTGATCCAAACCAGAAAAAACCCAGGATCAGTTCAACAAGTATGTGAAAAACGCGAAAGTATAAGCCTGATTAGGGCGAATCCCAGACCTATCCCAGACCTAACTTGCGTTATCCTCTAAAATATTGATCGAAACCAGGTTTAATCGACTGTTTCAGTGTGGTACCACATTGCTACGTGATCCAAACCAGAAAAAACCCAGGATCAGCTCAACAAGTATGTGAAAAACGCGAAAGTATAAGCCTGATTAGGGCGAATCCCAGACCTATCCCAGACCTAACTTGCGTTATCCTCTAAAATATTGATCGAAACCAGGTTTAATTGACTGCTTCAGCGTGGTACCACAATACTACGTGATACAGTCCAGAAACAGCCCAGAATCTAGCCATGAAGTATGAGAAATATGCGAAAGTATGAGCCTGATGAGGGCAAATCCTAGACCTAACCCAAACCTAACATGCGTTATCCTCTAAAATATTTATCAAGATCAGGTTTAATTGAATGTTTCAGTGTGGTACCACATTACTACGTGAACCAAACCAGAAAAAACCTAGGATCCGTTCAACAAGTATGTGAAGAATGCGAAAGTATGAGTCTGATGTGTGAAAATCCCAGGGCTAACCTAGACGTAACATGCGTTATCCTCTAAAATATTGATCCAAACCAGGTTTAATTGACTGTTTCAGTGTGGTCCCACAATACTACGTGATCCAAACCAGAAAAAACCCAGGGTCCGTTCAACAAGTATGTGAAGAATGCGAAAGTATGAGCCTGATGAGGGCAAATTGTAGACCTAACCCAAACCTAACATGCGTTATCCTCTAAAATATTTATCAAGACCAGGTTTAATTGAATGTTTCGGTGTGGTACCACATTTCTACGTGATGCAATCCAGAAAAAGCCCAGGATCTAGCCATGAAGTATGAGAAATATGCGAAAGTATGAGCCAGATGAGGCAAATCCTGGACCTAACCCAAACCTAACATGCGTTATCCTCTAAAATATTTATCAAGACCAGGTATAATTGAATGTTTCAGTGTGGTACCACATTACTACGTGAACCAAACCAGAAAAAACCCAGGATCAGTTCAACAAGTATGTGAAAAACGCGAAAGTATAAGCCTGATTAGGGCGAATCCCAGACCTATCCCAGACCTAACTTGCGTTATCCTCTAAAATATTGATCGAAACCAGGTTTAATTGACTGCTTCAGCGTGGTACCACAATACTACGTGATACAGTCCAGAAACAGCCCAGGATTTAGCCATGAAGTATGAGAAATATGCGAAAGTATGAGCCTGATGAGGGCAAATCCTAGACCTAACCCAAACCTAACGTGCGTTATCCTCTAAAATATTTATCAAGACCAGGTTTAATTGAATGTTTCAGTGTGGTACCACATTACTACGTGAACCAAACCAGAAAAAACCCAGGATCCGTTCAACAAGTATGTGAAGAATGCGAAAGTATGAGTCTGATGAGTGAAAACCCCAGAGCTAACCTAGACCTAACATGCGTAATCCTCTAAAATATTGATCCAAACCAGGTTTAATGGACTGTTTCAGTGTGGCACCACTTTACTACGTGATCCAAAGCAGGAAAAACCCTCGATTAGGTCAACATGTATGTTAAAACTGCGAAAGTATGACCCTGATGAGGGCAAATCCCAGGCCTAACCTAGACCTAACATGCGTTGTCCTCTAAAATATTGATGGAAACCAGGTTTAATTGACTGTTTCAGTGTCGTACTTCATTACTACGTGATGCGATCAAGAAAAAGCCCAGGATCTAGCCATCAAGTATGAGACATATGCGAAAGAATGAGCCTGATGAGAGCAAATCCTAGACCTAACCCAGTCCTAACATGCGTTATCCTCTAAAATATATATCCAGACCAGGTTTCATTGAATGTTTCAGTGTGGTACCACTTTACTACGTGATCCAATCCAGAAATAGCCCAGGATCTAGCCATGAAGTATGAGAAATATGCGAAAGTATGAGCCTGATGAGGGCAAATCCTAGACCTAACCCAGACCTAACATGCGTTATCCTCTAAAATATTTATCAAGACCAGGTTTAATTGAATGTTTCAGTGTGGTACCACATTACTACGTGATGCGATCCAGAAAAAGCCCTGGATCTAGCCATCAAGTATGAGAAATATGCGAAAGAATGAGCCTGATGAGGGCAAATCCTAGACCTAACACAGACCTAAGATGCGTTATCCTCTAAAATATTTATCCAGACCAGGTTTCATTGAATGTTTCAGTGTGGTACCACTTTACTACGTGATCCAATCCAGAAATAGCCCAGGATCTAGCCATGAAGTATGGGAAATATGCGCAAGTATGAGCCTGATGAGGGCAAATCCCAGACCTAACCCAGACCTAACATGCGTTATCCTCTAAAATATTGATCGCAACCGGGTTTAATGGACTGTTTCAGTGTGGTACCACACTACTACGTGATCCAAACCAGAAAAACCCAGGATCCGTTCAACAAGTATGTTAAAACTGCGACAGTATGACCCTGATGAGGGCAAATCCCAGGCCTAACCTAGACCTAACATGCGTTGTCCTCCAAAATATTGGTCGAAACCAGGTTTAATTGACTGTTTCAGTGTGGTGCCACATTACTACGTGATCCAATCCAGAAAAAGCCCAGGATCTAGCCATCAAGTATGAGAAATATGCGAAAGAATGAGCCTGATGAGAGCAAATCCCAGACCTAACCTAGACCTAACATACGTTATCCTCTAAAATATTGAGCGAAACCAGGTTTAATGGACTGTTTCAGTGTGGTGCCACATTACTACGTGATCCAATCCAGAAATAGCCCAGGATCTAGCCATGAAGTATGAGAAATATGCGAAAGTATGAGCCTGATGAGGGCAAATCCTAGACCTAACCCAGACCTAAAATGCGTTATCCTCTAAAATATTTATCAAGACCAGGTTTAATTGATTGTTTCAGTGTGGTCCCACATTACTACGTGATCCAAACCAGAAAGAACCCAGGATCTGTTCAACATGTATGAGAAATATGCGAAAGAATGAGCCTGATGAGAGCAAATCCCAGACCTAACCTAGACCTAACATGAATTATTCTCTAAAATATTGATCGAAACCAGGTTTACTTGACTGTTTCAGTGTGGTCCCACATTACTACGTGATCCAAACCAGAAAAAACCCAGGATCCGTTCAACAAGTATGTGAAGAATGCGAATGTATGAGTCTGATGAGGGCAAATCCCAGACCTATCCCAGACCTAACTTGCGTTATCCTCTAAAATATTGGTCGAAACCAGGTTTAATTGACTGTTTCAGTGTGGTACCACACTACTACGTGATCCAAACCAGGAAAAACCCAGGATCCGTTCAACAAGTATGTTAAAACTGCGACAGTATGTCCCTGATGAGGGCAAATCCCAGGCCTAACCTAGACATAACATGCGTTGTCCTCCAAAATATTGATGGAAACCAAGTTTAATTTACTGTTTCAGTGTTGTACTTCATTACTACGTGATGCAATCCAGAAAAAGCCCAGGATCTAGCCATCAAGTATGAGACATATGCGAAAGAATGAGCCTGATGAGAGCAAATCCCTGACCTAACCTAGACCTAACATGAATTATTCTCTAAAATATGGAGCGAAACCAGGTTTAATGGACTGTTTCAGTGTGGTGCCACATTACTACGTGATCCAATCCAGAAAAAGCCCAGGATCTAGCCATCAAGTATGAGAAATTTGCGAAAGAATGAGCCTGATGAGAGCAAATCCCAGACCTAACCTAGACCAAACATACGTTATCCTCTAAAATATTGAGCGAAACCAGGTTTAATGGACTGTTTCAGTGTGGTGCAACATTACTACGTGATCCAAACCAGAAAAAAACCCAGGATCTGATCAACAAGTATGTGAAGAATGCGAACGTATGAGTCTGATGAGTGAAAATCCCAGGCCTAACCTAGACCTAACTTGCGTTGTCCTCTAAAATATTGATGGAAACCAGGTTTCATTGACTGTTTCAGTGTGGTACTATTTTATTACGTTATGCAATCCAGAAATAGCCCAGGATCTAGCCATCAAGTATGAGAAATATGCGAAAGAATGAGCCTGATGAGAGTAAATCCCAGACCTAACCTAGACCTAACACGAATTATTCTCTAAAATATTGATCGAAACCAGGTTTAATTGACTGTTTCAGTGTGGTACCACATTACTACGTGATCCAAACCAGAAAAAAACACAGGATCTGATCAACAAGTATGTGAAGAATGCGAAAGTATGAGTCTGATGAGTGAAAATCCCAGGCCTAACCTAGACCTAACATGCGTAATCCTCAAAAATATTGATCGAAACCTGGTTTAATCGACTGTCGAACAGCCCAGGATCTAGCCATGAAGTATGAGAAATATGCGAAAGTATGAGCCTGATGAGGGCAAATCCTAGACCTAACACAAACCTAACATGCGTTATCCTCTAAAATATTTATCAAGGCCAGGTTTAATTGACTGTTTCAGTGTGGTACCACATTACTACCTGACCCAAAACCAGAAAAATACCCAGGATCTGTTCAACAAGTATGTGAAGAACGCGAAAATATGGCCCTGATGAGGGCAAATCCCAGACCTAACCTAGACCTAACATGCGTTATCCTCTAAAATATTGATCCAAACTAGGTTTAATGGACTGTTTCAGTGTGGTACCTCACTACTACGTGATCCAAACCAGAAAAAACCCAGGATCTGTTCAACAAGCATGTGAAAAACGCGAAAGTATGAGCCTGATGAGGGCAAATCCCAGCCCTATCCCAGACCTAACTTGCGTTGTCCTCTAAGATATTGATGGAAACCAGGTTTAATTGACTGTTTCAGTGTTGTACTTCATTACTGCGTGATGCATTCCAGAAAAAGCCCAGGATGCAGCCATCAAGTATGAGAAATATGCGAAAGAATGAGCCTGATGAGAGCAAATCCCAGACCTAACCTAGACCTAACATGAATTATTCTCTAAAATATTGATCGAAACCAGGTTTAATTGACTGTTTCAGTGTTGTACTTAATTACTACGTGATGCAATCCAGAAAAAGCCCAGGATCTACCCATCAAGTATGAGAAATATGCGAAAGAATGAGCCTGATGAGGGCAAATCCTAGACCTGACCCAAACCTAACATGCGTTATCCTCTAAAATATTGATCAAGACCAGGTTCAATTGAATGTTTCAGTGTGGTACCACATTACTACGTTAACCAAACCAGAAAAAACCCAGGATCTGTTAAACGAGTCTGTGAAGTGTGCGAAAGTATGACACTGATGAGGGCGAATCCCAGACCTATCCCAGACCTAACTTGCGTTATCCTCTAAAATATTTATCAAGACCAGGTTTAATTGAATGCTTCACTGTGGTACCACACTACTACGTGATCCAAACCAGAAAAAACCCAGGATCTGTTCAACAAGTATGTGAAAAACGCTAAACTGTGAGCCTGATGAGGGCAAATCTTAGACCTAACCCAGACCTAAGATGCGTTATCCTCTAAAATACTTATCCAACCCAGGTTCCATTGAATGTTTCAGTGTGGTACCACTTTACTACGTGATCCAATCCAGAAATAGCCCAGGATCTAGCCATGAAGTATGAGAAATATGCGAAAGTAAGAGCCTGATGAGGGCAAATCCTAGACCTATCCCAGACCTAACTTGCGTTATCCTCTAAAATATTGATCGAAACCAGGTTTAAATGACTGTTTCAGCGTGGTACCACATAACTACGTGATACAATTCAGAAACAGCCCAGGATCTAGCCATGAAGTATGAGAAATATGCGAAAGTATGAGCCTGATGAGGGCAAATCCTAGACCTAACCCAGACCTAAAATGCGTTATCCTCTAAAATATTTATCATCACCAGGTTTAATTGATTGTTTCAGTGTGGTCCCACATTACTACGTGATCCAAACCAGAAAAAACCCAGGATCTGTTCAACATGTATGAGAAATATGCGAAAGAATGAGCCTGATGAGAGCAAATCCCAGACCTAACCTAGACCTAACATGAATTATTCTCTAAAATATTGATCGAAACCAGGTTTACTTGCCAGTTTCAGTGTGGTCCCACATTACTACGTGATCCAAACCAGAAACAACCCAGGATCCGTTCAACAAGTATGTGAAGAATGCGAAGGTATGAGTCTGATGAGGGCAAATCCCAGATCTATCCCAGACCTAACATGTGTTATTCTCTAAAATATTTATCAAGACCAGGTTTAATTGAATGTTTCAGTGTGGTATCACATTACTACGTCATCAAAACCAGAAAACACCCAGGATCCGTTCAACAAGTATGTGAAGAATGCGAAAGTATGAGTCTGATCAGTGAAAATCTCAGGCCTTACCTAGACCTAACTTGCGTTGCCCTCTAAAATATTGATGGAAACCAGGTTTCATTGACTGTTTCAGTGTGGTACTACATTACTACGTGATCCAAACCAGAAAAAACCCAGGATCCGTTCAACAAGTATGTGAAGAATGCGAAAGTATGAGCCTGATTAGGGCGAATCCCAGATCTATCCCAGACCTAACTTGCGTTGTCCTCTAAGGTATTGATGGAAACCAGGTTTAATTGACAGTTTCAGTGTTGTACTTCATTACTACGTGATGCGATCCAGAGAAAGCCCAGGATCTAGCCATCAAGTATGAGAAATATGCGAAAGAATGAGCCTGATGAGAGCAAATCCCAGACCTAACCTAGACCTAACATGAATTATTCTCTAAAATATTGATCGAAACCAGGTTTAATTGACTGTTTCAGTGTGGTCCCACATTACTACGTGATCCAAACCAGAAAAAACCCAGGATCCGTTCAACAAGTATGTGAAAAACGCGAAAGTATGAGCCTGATTAGGGCGAATCCCAGATCTATCCCAGACCTAACTTGCGTTATCCTCTAAAATATTGATCGAAACCAGGTTTAATCGACTGCTTCAGCGTGGTACCACATTACTACGTGATACAATCCAGAAACAGCCCAGGATCTAGCCATGAAGTATGAGAAATATGCGAAAGTATGAGCCTGATGAGGGCAAATCCTAGACCTAACCCAAACCTAACATGCGTTATCCTCTATAATATTTATCAAGACCAGGTTTAATTGAATGTTTCAGTGTGGTACCACATAACTACGTGAACCAAACCAGAAAAAACCCAGGATCCGTTCAACGAGTATGTGAAGAATGCGAAAGTATGAGTCTGATGAGTGAAAACCCCAGAGCTAACCTAGACCTAACATGCGTGATCCTTTAAAATATTGATCCAAACCAGGTTTAATGGACTGTTTCAGTGTTGTACTTCATTACTACGAGATGCAATCCAGAAAAAGCCCAGGAACTAGCCGTCAAGTATGAGAAATATGCGAAAGAATGAGCCTGATAAGAGCAAACCCCAGACCTAACCTAGACCTAACATGAATTATTCTCGAAAATATTGATCGAAACCAGGTTTAATTGACTGTTTCAGTGTGGTCCCACATTACTACGTGATCCAAACCAGAAAAAACCCAGGATCCGTTCAACAAGTATGTGAAGAATGCGAATGTATGAGTCTGATGAGAGCAAATCCTAGACCTAACCCAGACCTAACATGCGTTATCCCCTAAAATATTTATCAAGACCAGGTTTCATTGACTGTTTCAGTGTGGTACTACATTATTACGTGATGCAATCCAGAAATAGCCCAGGATCTAGCCATCAAGTATGAGAAATATGCGAAAGAATGAGCCTGATGAGAGCAAATCCCAGACCTTACCTAGACCTAACATGCGTTATCCTCTAAAATATTGAGCGAAACCAGGTTTAATGGACTGTTTCAGTGTGGTACCACATTACTATGTGATCCAAACCAGAAACAGCCCAGGATCTAGCCATGAAGTAAGAGAAATATGCGAAAGTATGAGCCTGATGAGGGCAAATCCTAGACCTAACCCAAACCTAACATGCGTTATCCTCTAAAATATTTATCAAGGCCAGGTTTAATTGAATGTTTCAGTGTGGTACCACATTACTACGTGATCCAATCCAGAAATAGCCCAGGATCTAGCCATGAAGTATGAGAAATATGCGAAAGTATGAGCCTGACGAGAGCAAATCCTGGACCTAACCCAGACCTAACATGCGTTATCCTCAAAAATATTGATCGAAACCTGGTTTAATCGACTGTTTCAGTGTGGCACCACATTACTATGTGATCCAAACCAGAAAATAACCCAGGATCAGTTCAACGAGTACGTGAAGTGTGCGAAAGTATGAGTCTGATGAGGGCAAATCCCAGACCTATCCCAGACCTAACATGCGCTATCCTCTAAAATATTTATCAAGACCAGGTTTAATTGATTGTTTCAGTGTGGTCCCACATTACTACGTGATACAATCCAGAAAAAGCACAGGATCTAGCCATCAAGTATGAGTAATATGCGAAAGAATGAGCCTGATGAGAGTAAATCCCAGACCTAACCTAGACCTAACATGAATTATTCTCTAAAATATTGATCGAAACCAGGTTTAATTGACTGTTACAGCGTGGTACCACATTACTACGTGATACAATTCAGAAACAGCCCAGGATCTAGCCATGAAGTATGAGAAATATGCGAAAGTATGAGCCTGATGAGGGCAAATCCTAGACCTAACCCAGACCTAACATGCGTTATCCTCTAAAATATTGATCGAAACCTGGTTTAATCGACTGTTTCAGTGTGGTCCCACATTACTACGTGATCCAAACCAGAAAAAACCCAGGATCAGTTCAACAAGTATGTGAAGAATGCGAAAGTATGAGCCTGATGAGGGCAAATCCTAGACCTAACCCAGACCTAACATGCGTTATCCTCTAAAATATTGATCGAAGCCTGGTTTAATCGACTGTCTCAGAGTGGTATCACATTACTACGTCATCAAAACCAGAAAACACCCAGGATCCGTTCAACAAGTATGTGAAGAATGCGAAAGTATGAGTCTGAACAGTGAAAATCTCAGGCCTTACCTAGACCTAACTTGCGTTGCCCTCTAAAATATTGATGGAAACCAGGTTTCATTGACTGTTTCAGTGTGGTACTACATTACTACGTGATCCAAACCAGAAAAAACCCAGGATCCGTTCAACAAGTATGTGAAGAATGCGAAAGTATGAGTCTGATGAGTGAAAATCCCAGGCCTAACCTAGACCTAACATGCGTTGTCCTCTAAAATATTGATCGAAACCAGGTTTAATTGACTGTTTCAGTGTGGTACCACATTACTAATTGATCCAAACCAGAAAAAAACCCAGGATCTGATCAACAAGTATGTGAAGAATGCGAAAGTATCAGTCTGATCAGTGAAAATCTCAGGCCTTACCTAGACCTAACTTGCGTTGTCCTCTAAAATATTGATGGAAACCAGGTTTCATTGACTGTTTCAGTGTGGTACTTCATTACTGCGTGATGCATTCCAGAAAAAGCCCAGGATCTAGCCATCAAGTATGAGAAATATGCGAAAGAATGAGCCTGATGAGAGCAAATCCCAGACCTAACCTAGACCTAACATGAATTATTCTCTAAAATATTGATCGAAACCAGGTTAAATTGACTGTTTCAGTGTGGTCCCACATTACTACGTGATCCAAACCAGAAAAAACCCAGGATCCGTTCAACAAGTATGTGAAGAATGCGAAAGTATGAGCCTGATGAGGGCAAATCCTAGACCTAACCCAGACCTAACATGCGTTATCCTCTAAAATATTGATCGAAACCTGGTTTAATCGACTGTCTCAGAGTGGTACCACATTACTATGTGATCCAAACCAGAAAATATCCCAGGATCTGTTCAACGAGTATGTGAAGTGTGCGAAAGTATGAGTCTGATGAGGTCATATCCCAGACCTATCCCAGACCTAACTTGCGTTATCCTCTAAAATATTGATCGAAACCAGGTTTAGTCAACCGTTTCAGTGTGGTACCACATTACTACCTGACCCAAACCAGAAAAATACCCAGGATCTGTTCAACAAGTATGTGAAGAACGCGAAAATATGGCCCTGATGAGGGCAAATCCCAGACCTAACCTAGACCTAACATGCGTTATCCTCTAAAATATTGATCCAAACTAGGTTTAATGGACTGTTTCAGTGTGGTACCTCACTACTACGTGATCCAAACCAGAAAAAACCCAGGATCTGTTCAACAAGCATGTGAAAAACGAGAAAGCATGAGCCTGATGAGGGCAAATCCCAGACCTGTCCCAGACCTAACTTGCGTTGTCCTCTAAGATATTGATGGAAACCAGGTTTAATTGACTGTTTCAGTGTTGTACTTCATTACTGCGTGATGCATTCCAGAAAAAGCCCAGGATCTAGCCATCAAGTATGAGAAATATGCGAAAGAATGAGCCTGATGAGAGCAAATCCCAGACCTAACCTAGACCTAACATGAATTATTCTCTAAAATATTGATCGAAACCAGGTTTAATTGACTGTTTCAGTGTTGTACTTAATTACTACGTGATGCAATCCAGAAAAAGCCCAGGATCTACCCATCAAGTATGAGAAATATGCGAAAGAATGAGCCTGATGAGAGCAAATCCCTGACCTAACCTAGACCTAACATGAATTATTCTCAAAAATATTGATCAAAACCAGGTTTAATTGACTGTTTCAGTGTGGTACTACATTACTACGTGATCCAATCCAGAAATAGCCCAGGATCTAGCCATGAAGTATGAGAAATATGCGAAAGTATGAGCCTGATGAGGGCAAATCCTAGACCTAACCCAGAACTAACATGCGTAATTCTCTAAAATATTTATCAAGACCAGGTTTAATTGAATGCTTCAGTGTGGTACCACACTACTACGTGATCCAAACCAGAAACAACCCAGGATCCGTTCAACAAGTATGTGAAGAATGCGAAGGTATGAGTCTGATGAGGGCAAATCCTAGACCTATCCCAGACCTAACTTGCGTTATCCTCTAAAATATTGATCGAAACCAGGTTTAATTGACTGTTTCAGCGTGGTACCACATTACTACGTGATACAATTCAGAAACAGCCCAGGATCTAGCCATGAAGTATGAGAAATATGCGAAAGTATGAGCCTGATGAGGGCAAATCCTAGACCTAACCCAGACCTAAAATGCGTTATCCTCTAAAATATTTATCATGACCAGGTTTAATTGATTGTTTCAGTGTGGTCCCACATTACTACGTGATCCAAACCAGAAAAAACCCAGGATCTGTTCAACATGTATGAGAAATATGCGAAAGAATGAGCCTGATGAGAGCAAATCCCAGACCTAACCTAGACCTAACATGAATTATTCTCTAAAATATTGATCGAAACCAGGTGTACTTGACAGTTTCAGTGTGGTCCCACATTACTACGTGATCCAAACCAGAAACAACCCAGGATCCGTTCAACAAGTATGTGAAGAATGCGAAGGTATGAGTCTGATGAGGGCAAATCCCAGATCTATCCCAGACCTAACATGTGTTATTCTCTAAAATATTTATCAAGACCAGGTTTAATTGAATGTTTCAGTGTGGTATCACATTACTACGTCGTCAAAACCAGAAAACACCCAGGATCCGTTCAACAAGTATGTGAAGAATGCGAAAGTATGAGTCTGATCAGTGAAAATCTCAGGCCTTACCTAGACCTAACTTGCGTTGCCCTCTAAAATATTGATGGAAACCAGGTTTCATTGACTGTTTCAGTGTGGTACTACATTACTACGTGATCCAAACCAGAAGAAACCCAGGATCCGTTCAACAAGTATGTGAAGAATGCGAAAGTATGAGTCTGATCTCCCCGACGGCGTCAGCACGGTGTGTTATGCGGATGACACACTGGTGCTGGCCGTCGGGGCGCACTGGGGGAGGGCCATGCGTCGCGCGGAGGAGGGGTCGCAACGCGTCGTCGACCGGATCAGGGGGATGGGGATGACGGTGGCGGTCCATAAGACCGAGGTGATTGCGTTTCATTCACCTCGGCAGGATCCGCCACCCCCCCTGATTCGGGTGGGTGGGGCTGACATCGAGGTGAAGCCCCAGATCAGGTATCTGGGGCTGATCCTCGATAGCCACTGGCGTTTCGAGAAGCATTTCCGCTGCCTGGTCCCCCGGTTGGAAAGGATGGTTGCGGCTCTGGGCCGGTTCCTGCCCAACCTGGGGGGCCCGGCGGGCCGAGTTCGTCGCCTCTATGTGGCAATGGTCCAGTCGGTGGCCCTATACGGGGCCCCCGTCTGGGCGGACGACCTGGCTGCCTCCCGGCGCAGCATGACTATGCTGCGTCGGGTGCAGAGGCGCATGGCGCTCAGGGTCGTCCGCGGGTATCGGACCATGTCACATGAGGCGGCGACGGTTCTAGCGGGGATGCCGCCCATGGACCTGCTCGCGCGGTCGCACGCGGTGATGTACCGGCACCGCGTCGACCGTCGCGCGGGGGTGGGGGCGGTCCCGGGCGGGCAGGAACCTGCTTGGGGCGATTTGAAGCGCCAGGCCCGGCAGTCCGTGTTGCTCGCGTGGCAGGAGCGGCTGGCTCTGCCAACCGCGGGGCACCGGACTGTCGGGGCTGTTCGGCCACTTCTGAAGGAGTGGCTGGACAGAGGCCATGGCAGCCTCACCTACCGGCTTGCACAGGTATTTTCCGGGCATGGCAGCTTCGGAAGATACCTGTGCCGGATAGGGAAGGAGCCGACGGCGCGTTGCTGCCACTGCGACGCTGAGCAGGACACGGCGGATCATACCCTGGAGGTATGCCCCGCGTGGGAGGGGGAGCGCCGTGTCCTGGTCGGCGTCGTCGGGCGGGATGTCTCGCTGCCGGGCGTGGTGCGCGCCATGCTCGGCAGCGAGGAGAAGTGGAGGGCCGTAGCCTCCTTCTGCGAGAACGTAATGTTGCAGAAGGAGGCCGCGGGGAGGGAGCGCGAGCTTCAGCGGCGCGCTGAAGCTCGCGCTCGTACGGTGGCCCGAGGTCGTCGCCCGGTCGCGAGGCGTCGCGGGCGGCCGCCTCGGCGTGGAGGATGACCTAGGCTGGGAGGGGGGTCCTGAGGGGACCCTCCTCCCGCCAGGCGGCGCCGGGTCGGACCGGTTGGGGGTAGGAGTGCCTCCCCCTACCGGTCCGACGCAAGGGGAGGCACCCTCGGCGGTCTGGTGCGGCCATGAACGCCCGGCCGCCGAGGGGTGGAAACGGGGTCGCGGGCGGTTGCGAGTTGGGGCTCGCAGCCGCCACTAAACGCGGCCCCGGGACGGATAGCGGCGGGATGGAGTGGCCCCGTCCCGCCGCTATGAGGCAGTGTGTCTACTGGTGGGACCGATTGTCCCCCCGGGGGATGGGCGCGAAAGCGCGGGCACGGGGAGGATACCGGAAGAATGCTTCGAGCGATTCCCGGTATCCTCCCAAAGCGTGCCGAAGGGCCACCGTGGGGTTTTTAGTGGGTAGGTCCCGCGCCTGTCGTTGTACGGGCGCGGGGAATCCCACACACCCCTCCCACCTCTCCCCAAGGAGGTGGGAGGGAGTCTTTCGAAGATTTTCCCCACGACAAAAAAAAAAAAAAAAAAAAAAAAAAAAAAAAAAAAGTATGAGTCTGATGAGTGAAAATCCCAGACATCACCTAGACCTAACATGCGTTATCCTCTAAAATATTGATCCAAACCAGGATTAATGGACTGTTTCAGTGTGGTACCACACTACTACGTGATCCAAACCAGAAAAAACCCAGGATCTGTTCAACAACTATGTGAAAAACGCGAAAGTATGAGCCTGATGAGGGCAAATCCCAGACCTATCCCAGGCCTAACTTGCGTTGTCCTCTATGGTATTGATGGAAACCAGGTTTAATTGACAGTTTCAGTGTTGTACTTCATTACTACGTGATGCGATCCAGAGAAAGCCCAGGATCTAGCCATCAAGTATGAGAAATATGCGAAAGAATGAGCCTGATGAGAGCAAATCCCAGACCTAACCTAGACCTAACATGAATTATTCTCTAAAATATTGATCGAAACCAGGTTTAATTGACTGTTTCAGTGTTGTACTTCATTACTACGTGATGCAATCCAGAAAAAACCCAGGATCTGTTCAACAACTATGTGAAAAACGCGAAAGTATGAGCCTGATGAGGGCAAATCCCAGACCTATCCCAGGCCTAACTTGCGTTGTCCTCTATGGTATTGATGGAAACCAGGTTTAATTGACAGTTTCAGTGTTGTACTTCATTACTACGTGATGCGATCCAGAGAAAGCCCAGGATCTAGCCATCAAGTATGAGAAATATGCGAAAGAATGAGCCTGATGAGAGCAAATCCCAGACCTAACCTAGACCTAACATGAATTATTCTCTAAAATATTGATCGAAACCAGGTTTAATTGACTGTTTCAGTGTTGTACTTCATTACTACGTGATGCAAACCGGAAACAGCCCAGGATCTAGCCATGAAGTATGAGAAATATGCGAAAGTATGAGCCTGATGAGGGCAAATCCTAGATCTAACCCAAACCTAACATGCGTTATCCTCTATAATATTTATCAAGACCAGGTTTAATTGAATGTTTCAGTGTGGAACCACATAACTACGTGAACCAAACCAGAAAAAACCCAGGATCCGTTCAACAAGTATGTGAAGAATGCGAAAGTATGAGTCTGATGAGTGAAAACCCCAGAGCTAACCTAGACCTAACATGCGTGATCCTTTAAAATATTGATCCAAACCAGGTTTAATGGACTGTTTCAGTGTTGTACTTCATTACTACGAGATGCAATCCAGAAAAAGCCCAGGAACTAGCCGTCAAGTATGAGAAATATGCGAAAGAATGAGCCTGATAAGAGCAAACCCCAGACCTAACCTAGACCTAACATGAATTATTCTCTAAAATATTGATAGAAACCAGGTTTAATTGACTGTTTCAGTGTGGTCCCACATTACTACGTGATCCAAACCAGAAAAAACCCAGGATCCGTTCAACAAGTATGTGAAGAATGCGAATGTATGAGTCTGATGAGAGCAAATCCTAGACCTAACCCAGACCTAACATGCGTTATCCCCTAAAATATTTATCAAGACCAGGTTTCATTGACTGTTTCAGTGTGGTACTACATTATTACGTGATGCAATCCAGAAATAGCCCAGGATCTAGCCATCAAGTATGAGAAATATGCGAAAGAATGAGCCTGATGAGAGCAAATCCCAGACCTTACCTAGACCTAACATGCGTTATCCTCTAAAATATTGAGCGAAACCAGGTTTAATGGACTGTTTCAGTGTGGTACCACATTACTATGTGATCCAAACCAGAGACAGCCCAGGATCTAGCCATGAAGTAAGAGAAATATGCGAAAGTATGAGCCTGACGAGAGCAAATCCTGGACCTAACCCAGACCTAACATGCGTTATCCTCAAAAATATTGATCGAAACCTGGTTTAATCGACTGTTTCAGTGTGGTACCACATTACTATGTGATCCAAACCAGAAAATAACCCAGGATCAGTTCAACGAGTACGTGAAGTGTGCGAAAGTATGAGTCTGATGAGGGCAAATCCCAGACCTATCCCAGACCTAACATGCGCTATCCTCTAAAATATTTATCAAGACCAGGTTTAATTGAATGTTTCAGTGTGGTACCACATTACTACGTGAACCAAACCAGGAAAAACCCAGGATCCGTTCAACAAGTATGTGAAGAATGCGAAAGAATGAGTCTGATGAGTGAAAATCCCAGACCTAACCTAGACCTAACATGCGTTATCCTCTAAAATCTTGATCCAAACCAGGTTTAATGGACTGTTTCAGTGTGTCCCACATTACTACGTGATCCAAACCAGAAAAAACCCAGGATCCGTTCAACAAGTACGTGAAGAATGCGAAAGTATGAGCCTGATGAGGGCAAATCCTAGACCTAACCTAGACCTAACATGAATTATTCTCTAAAATATTGATCGAAACCAGGTTTACTTGACTGTTTCAGTGTGGTACCACATTACTACGTGATACAATCCAGAAACAGCCCAGGATCTAGCCATGAAGTATGAGAAATATGCGAAAGTATGAGCCTGATGAGGGCAAATCCTAGACCTAACCCAAACCTAACATGCGTTATCCTCTATAATATTTAGCAAGACCAGGTTTAATTGAATGTTTCAGTGTGGTACCACATTACTACGTGAACGAAACCAGAAAAAACCCAGGATCCGTTCAACAAGTATGTTAAAACTGCGACAGTATAACCCTGATGAGGGCAAATCCCAGGCCTAACCTAGACATAACATGCGTTGTCCTCTAAAATATTGATGGAAACCAGGTTTAATTGACTGTTTCAGTGTTGTACTTCATTACTACGTGATGCAATCCAGAAAAAGCCCAGGATCTAGCCATCAAGTAAGAGAAATATGTGAAAGAATGAGCCTGATGAGAGCAAATCCCAGACCTAACCTAGACCTAACATGAATTATTCTCTAAAATATTCATCGAAACCAGGGTTAATTGACTGTTTCAGTGTTGTACTTCATTACTACGTGATGCAATCCACAAAAAGCCCAGGATCTAGCCATCAAGTATGGGAAATATGCGAAAGAATGAGCCTGATGAGAGCAAATCCCTGACCTAACCTAGACCTAACATGAATTATTCTCAAAAATATTGATCGAAACCAGGTTTACTTGACTGTTTCAGTGTGGTCCCACATTACTACGTGATCCAAACCAGAAAAAACCCAGGATCCGTTCAACAAGTATGTGAAAAACGCTAAACTGTGAGCCTGATGAGGGCAAATCTTAGACCTAACCCAGACCTAAGATGCGTTATCCTCTAAAATATTTATCCAGACCAGGTTCCATTGAATGTTTCAGTGTGGTACCACTTTACTACGTGATCCAATCCAGAAATAGCCCAGGATCTAGCCATGAAGTATGAGAAATATGCGAAAGTAAGAGCCTGATGAGGGCAAATCCTAGACCTATCCCAGACCTAACTTGCGTTATCCTCTAAAATATTGATCGAAACCAGGTTTAATTGACTGTTTCAGCGTGGTACCACATTACTACGTGATACAATCCAGAAACAGCCCAGGATCTAGCCATGAAGTATGAGAAATATGCGAAAGTATGAGCCTGATGAGGGCAAATCCTAGACCTAACCCAGACCTAAAATGCGTTATCATCTAAAATATTTATCAAGACCAGGTTTAATTGATTGTTTCAGTGTGGTCCCACATTACTACGTGATCCAAACCAGAAAAAACCCAGGATCCGTTCAACAAGTATGTGAAAAACGCGAAAGTATGAGCCTGATTAGGGCGAATCCCAGATCTATCCCAGACCTAACTTGCGTTATCCTCTAAAATATTGATCGAAACCAGGTTTAATCGACTGCTTCAGCGTGGTACCACATTACTACGTGATACAATCCAGAAACAGCCCAGGATCTAGCCATGAAGTATGAGAAATATGCGAAAGTATGAGCCTGATGAGGGCAAATCCTAGACCTAACCCAAACCTAACATGCGTTATCCTCTATAATATTTATCAAGACCAGGTTTAATTGAATGTTTCAGTGTGGTACCACATAACTACGTGAACCAAACCAGAAAAAACCCAGGATCCGTTCAACGAGTATGTGAAGAATGCGAAAGTATGAGTCTGATGAGTGAAAACCCCAGAGCTAACCTAGACCTAACATGCGTGATCCTTTAAAATATTGATCCAAACCAGGTTTAATGGACTGTTTCAGTGTTGTACTTCATTACTACGAGATGCAATCCAGAAAAAGCCCAGGAACTAGCCGTCAAGTATGAGAAATATGCGAAAGAATGAGCCTGATAAGAGCAAACCCCAGACCTAACCTAGACCTAACATGAATTATTCTCGAAAATATTGATCGAAACCAGGTTTAATTGACTGTTTCAGTGTGGTCCCACATTACTACGTGATCCAAACCAGAAAAAACCCAGGATCCGTTCAACAAGTATGTGAAGAATGCGAATGTATGAGTCTGATGAGAGCAAATCCTAGACCTAACCCAGACCTAACATGCGTTATCCCCTAAAATATTTATCAAGACCAGGTTTCATTGACTGTTTCAGTGTGGTACTACATTATTACGTGATGCAATCCAGAAATAGCCCAGGATCTAGCCATCAAGTATGAGAAATATGCGAAAGAATGAGCCTGATGAGAGCAAATCCCAGACCTTACCTAGACCTAACATGCGTTATCCTCTAAAATATTGAGCGAAACCAGGTTTAATGGACTGTTTCAGTGTGGTACCACATTACTATGTGATCCAAACCAGAAACAGCCCAGGATCTAGCCATGAAGTAAGAGAAATATGCGAAAGTATGAGCCTGATGAGGGCAAATCCTAGACCTAACCCAAACCTAACATGCGTTATCCTCTAAAATATTTATCAAGGCCAGGTTTAATTGAATGTTTCAGTGTGGTACCACATTACTACGTGATCCAATCCAGAAATAGCCCAGGATCTAGCCATGAAGTATGAGAAATATGCGAAAGTATGAGCCTGACGAGAGCAAATCCTGGACCTAACCCAGACCTAACATGCGTTATCCTCAAAAATATTGATCGAAACCTGGTTTAATCGACTGTTTCAGTGTGGCACCACATTACTATGTGATCCAAACCAGAAAATAACCCAGGATCAGTTCAACGAGTACGTGAAGTGTGCGAAAGTATGAGTCTGATGAGGGCAAATCCCAGACCTATCCCAGACCTAACATGCGCTATCCTCTAAAATATTTATCAAGACCAGGTTTAATTGATTGTTTCAGTGTGGTCCCACATTACTACGTGATACAATCCAGAAAAAGCACAGGATCTAGCCATCAAGTATGAGTAATATGCGAAAGAATGAGCCTGATGAGAGTAAATCCCAGACCTAACCTAGACCTAACATGAATTATTCTCTAAAATATTGATCGAAACCAGGTTTAATTGACTGTTACAGCGTGGTACCACATTACTACGTGATACAATTCAGAAACAGCCCAGGATCTAGCCATGAAGTATGAGAAATATGCGAAAGTATGAGCCTGATGAGGGCAAATCCTAGACCTAACCCAGACCTAACATGCGTTATCCTCTAAAATATTGATCGAAACCTGGTTTAATCGACTGTTTCAGTGTGGTCCCACATTACTACGTGATCCAAACCAGAAAAAACCCAGGATCAGTTCAACAAGTATGTGAAGAATGCGAAAGTATGAGCCTGATGAGGGCAAATCCTAGACCTAACCCAGACCTAACATGCGTTATCCTCTAAAATATTGATCGAAGCCTGGTTTAATCGACTGTCTCAGAGTGGTATCACATTACTACGTCATCAAAACCAGAAAACACCCAGGATCCGTTCAACAAGTATGTGAAGAATGCGAAAGTATGAGTCTGAACAGTGAAAATCTCAGGCCTTACCTAGACCTAACTTGCGTTGCCCTCTAAAATATTGATGGAAACCAGGTTTCATTGACTGTTTCAGTGTGGTACTACATTACTACGTGATCCAAACCAGAAAAAACCCAGGATCCGTTCAACAAGTATGTGAAGAATGCGAAAGTATGAGTCTGATGAGTGAAAATCCCAGGCCTAACCTAGACCTAACATGCGTTGTCCTCTAAAATATTGATCGAAACCAGGTTTAATTGACTGTTTCAGTGTGGTACCACATTACTAATTGATCCAAACCAGAAAAAAACCCAGGATCTGATCAACAAGTATGTGAAGAATGCGAAAGTATCAGTCTGATCAGTGAAAATCTCAGGCCTTACCTAGACCTAACTTGCGTTGTCCTCTAAAATATTGATGGAAACCAGGTTTCATTGACTGTTTCAGTGTGGTACTTCATTACTGCGTGATGCATTCCAGAAAAAGCCCAGGATCTAGCCATCAAGTATGAGAAATATGCGAAAGAATGAGCCTGATGAGAGCAAATCCCAGACCTAACCTAGACCTAACATGAATTATTCTCTAAAATATTGATCGAAACCAGGTTAAATTGACTGTTTCAGTGTGGTCCCACATTACTACGTGATCCAAACCAGAAAAAACCCAGGATCCGTTCAACAAGTATGTGAAGAATGCGAAAGTATGAGCCTGATGAGGGCAAATCCTAGACCTAACCCAGACCTAACATGCGTTATCCTCTAAAATATTGATCGAAACCTGGTTTAATCGACTGTCTCAGAGTGGTACCACATTACTATGTGATCCAAACCAGAAAATATCCCAGGATCTGTTCAACGAGTATGTGAAGTGTGCGAAAGTATGAGTCTGATGAGGTCATATCCCAGACCTATCCCAGACCTAACTTGCGTTATCCTCTAAAATATTGATCGAAACCAGGTTTAGTCAACCGTTTCAGTGTGGTACCACATTACTACCTGACCCAAACCAGAAAAATACCCAGGATCTGTTCAACAAGTATGTGAAGAACGCGAAAATATGGCCCTGATGAGGGCAAATCCCAGACCTAACCTAGACCTAACATGCGTTATCCTCTAAAATATTGATCCAAACTAGGTTTAATGGACTGTTTCAGTGTGGTACCTCACTACTACGTGATCCAAACCAGAAAAAACCCAGGATCTGTTCAACAAGCATGTGAAAAACGAGAAAGCATGAGCCTGATGAGGGCAAATCCCAGACCTGTCCCAGACCTAACTTGCGTTGTCCTCTAAGATATTGATGGAAACCAGGTTTAATTGACTGTTTCAGTGTTGTACTTCATTACTGCGTGATGCATTCCAGAAAAAGCCCAGGATCTAGCCATCAAGTATGAGAAATATGCGAAAGAATGAGCCTGATGAGAGCAAATCCCAGACCTAACCTAGACCTAACATGAATTATTCTCTAAAATATTGATCGAAACCAGGTTTAATTGACTGTTTCAGTGTTGTACTTAATTACTACGTGATGCAATCCAGAAAAAGCCCAGGATCTACCCATCAAGTATGAGAAATATGCGAAAGAATGAGCCTGATGAGAGCAAATCCCTGACCTAACCTAGACCTAACATGAATTATTCTCAAAAATATTGATCAAAACCAGGTTTAATTGACTGTTTCAGTGTGGTACTACATTACTACGTGATCCAATCCAGAAATAGCCCAGGATCTAGCCATGAAGTATGAGAAATATGCGAAAGTATGAGCCTGATGAGGGCAAATCCTAGACCTAACCCAGAACTAACATGCGTAATTCTCTAAAATATTTATCAAGACCAGGTTTAATTGAATGCTTCAGTGTGGTACCACACTACTACGTGATCCAAACCAGAAACAACCCAGGATCCGTTCAACAAGTATGTGAAGAATGCGAAGGTATGAGTCTGATGAGGGCAAATCCTAGACCTATCCCAGACCTAACTTGCGTTATCCTCTAAAATATTGATCGAAACCAGGTTTAATTGACTGTTTCAGCGTGGTACCACATTACTACGTGATACAATTCAGAAACAGCCCAGGATCTAGCCATGAAGTATGAGAAATATGCGAAAGTATGAGCCTGATGAGGGCAAATCCTAGACCTAACCCAGACCTAAAATGCGTTATCCTCTAAAATATTTATCATGACCAGGTTTAATTGATTGTTTCAGTGTGGTCCCACATTACTACGTGATCCAAACCAGAAAAAACCCAGGATCTGTTCAACATGTATGAGAAATATGCGAAAGAATGAGCCTGATGAGAGCAAATCCCAGACCTAACCTAGACCTAACATGAATTATTCTCTAAAATATTGATCGAAACCAGGTGTACTTGACAGTTTCAGTGTGGTCCCACATTACTACGTGATCCAAACCAGAAACAACCCAGGATCCGTTCAACAAGTATGTGAAGAATGCGAAGGTATGAGTCTGATGAGGGCAAATCCCAGATCTATCCCAGACCTAACATGTGTTATTCTCTAAAATATTTATCAAGACCAGGTTTAATTGAATGTTTCAGTGTGGTATCACATTACTACGTCGTCAAAACCAGAAAACACCCAGGATCCGTTCAACAAGTATGTGAAGAATGCGAAAGTATGAGTCTGATCAGTGAAAATCTCAGGCCTTACCTAGACCTAACTTGCGTTGCCCTCTAAAATATTGATGGAAACCAGGTTTCATTGACTGTTTCAGTGTGGTACTACATTACTACGTGATCCAAACCAGAAGAAACCCAGGATCCGTTCAACAAGTATGTGAAGAATGCGAAAGTATGAGTCTGATCTCCCCGACGGCGTCAGCACGGTGTGTTATGCGGATGACACACTGGTGCTGGCCGTCGGGGCGCACTGGGGGAGGGCCATGCGTCGCGCGGAGGAGGGGTCGCAACGCGTCGTCGACCGGATCAGGGGGATGGGGATGACGGTGGCGGTCCATAAGACCGAGGTGATTGCGTTTCATTCACCTCGGCAGGATCCGCCACCCCCCCTGATTCGGGTGGGTGGGGCTGACATCGAGGTGAAGCCCCAGATCAGGTATCTGGGGCTGATCCTCGATAGCCACTGGCGTTTCGAGAAGCATTTCCGCTGCCTGGTCCCCCGGTTGGAAAGGATGGTTGCGGCTCTGGGCCGGTTCCTGCCCAACCTGGGGGGCCCGGCGGGCCGAGTTCGTCGCCTCTATGTGGCAATGGTCCAGTCGGTGGCCCTATACGGGGCCCCCGTCTGGGCGGACGACCTGGCTGCCTCCCGGCGCAGCATGACTATGCTGCGTCGGGTGCAGAGGCGCATGGCGCTCAGGGTCGTCCGCGGGTATCGGACCATGTCACATGAGGCGGCGACGGTTCTAGCGGGGATGCCGCCCATGGACCTGCTCGCGCGGTCGCACGCGGTGATGTACCGGCACCGCGTCGACCGTCGCGCGGGGGTGGGGGCGGTCCCGGGCGGGCAGGAACCTGCTTGGGGCGATTTGAAGCGCCAGGCCCGGCAGTCCGTGTTGCTCGCGTGGCAGGAGCGGCTGGCTCTGCCAACCGCGGGGCACCGGACTGTCGGGGCTGTTCGGCCACTTCTGAAGGAGTGGCTGGACAGAGGCCATGGCAGCCTCACCTACCGGCTTGCACAGGTATTTTCCGGGCATGGCAGCTTCGGAAGATACCTGTGCCGGATAGGGAAGGAGCCGACGGCGCGTTGCTGCCACTGCGACGCTGAGCAGGACACGGCGGATCATACCCTGGAGGTATGCCCCGCGTGGGAGGGGGAGCGCCGTGTCCTGGTCGGCGTCGTCGGGCGGGATGTCTCGCTGCCGGGCGTGGTGCGCGCCATGCTCGGCAGCGAGGAGAAGTGGAGGGCCGTAGCCTCCTTCTGCGAGAACGTAATGTTGCAGAAGGAGGCCGCGGGGAGGGAGCGCGAGCTTCAGCGGCGCGCTGAAGCTCGCGCTCGTACGGTGGCCCGAGGTCGTCGCCCGGTCGCGAGGCGTCGCGGGCGGCCGCCTCGGCGTGGAGGATGACCTAGGCTGGGAGGGGGGTCCTGAGGGGACCCTCCTCCCGCCAGGCGGCGCCGGGTCGGACCGGTTGGGGGTAGGAGTGCCTCCCCCTACCGGTCCGACGCAAGGGGAGGCACCCTCGGCGGTCTGGTGCGGCCATGAACGCCCGGCCGCCGAGGGGTGGAAACGGGGTCGCGGGCGGTTGCGAGTTGGGGCTCGCAGCCGCCACTAAACGCGGCCCCGGGACGGATAGCGGCGGGATGGAGTGGCCCCGTCCCGCCGCTATGAGGCAGTGTGTCTACTGGTGGGACCGATTGTCCCCCCGGGGGATGGGCGCGAAAGCGCGGGCACGGGGAGGATACCGGAAGAATGCTTCGAGCGATTCCCGGTATCCTCCCAAAGCGTGCCGAAGGGCCACCGTGGGGTTTTTAGTGGGTAGGTCCCGCGCCTGTCGTTGTACGGGCGCGGGGAATCCCACACACCCCTCCCACCTCTCCCCAAGGAGGTGGGAGGGAGTCTTTCGAAGATTTTCCCCACGACAAAAAAAAAAAAAAAAAAAAAAAAAAAAAAAAAAAAGTATGAGTCTGATGAGTGAAAATCCCAGACATCACCTAGACCTAACATGCGTTATCCTCTAAAATATTGATCCAAACCAGGATTAATGGACTGTTTCAGTGTGGTACCACACTACTACGTGATCCAAACCAGAAAAAACCCAGGATCTGTTCAACAACTATGTGAAAAACGCGAAAGTATGAGCCTGATGAGGGCAAATCCCAGACCTATCCCAGGCCTAACTTGCGTTGTCCTCTATGGTATTGATGGAAACCAGGTTTAATTGACAGTTTCAGTGTTGTACTTCATTACTACGTGATGCGATCCAGAGAAAGCCCAGGATCTAGCCATCAAGTATGAGAAATATGCGAAAGAATGAGCCTGATGAGAGCAAATCCCAGACCTAACCTAGACCTAACATGAATTATTCTCTAAAATATTGATCGAAACCAGGTTTAATTGACTGTTTCAGTGTTGTACTTCATTACTACGTGATGCAATCCAGAAAAAACCCAGGATCTGTTCAACAACTATGTGAAAAACGCGAAAGTATGAGCCTGATGAGGGCAAATCCCAGACCTATCCCAGGCCTAACTTGCGTTGTCCTCTATGGTATTGATGGAAACCAGGTTTAATTGACAGTTTCAGTGTTGTACTTCATTACTACGTGATGCGATCCAGAGAAAGCCCAGGATCTAGCCATCAAGTATGAGAAATATGCGAAAGAATGAGCCTGATGAGAGCAAATCCCAGACCTAACCTAGACCTAACATGAATTATTCTCTAAAATATTGATCGAAACCAGGTTTAATTGACTGTTTCAGTGTTGTACTTCATTACTACGTGATGCAAACCGGAAACAGCCCAGGATCTAGCCATGAAGTATGAGAAATATGCGAAAGTATGAGCCTGATGAGGGCAAATCCTAGATCTAACCCAAACCTAACATGCGTTATCCTCTATAATATTTATCAAGACCAGGTTTAATTGAATGTTTCAGTGTGGAACCACATAACTACGTGAACCAAACCAGAAAAAACCCAGGATCCGTTCAACAAGTATGTGAAGAATGCGAAAGTATGAGTCTGATGAGTGAAAACCCCAGAGCTAACCTAGACCTAACATGCGTGATCCTTTAAAATATTGATCCAAACCAGGTTTAATGGACTGTTTCAGTGTTGTACTTCATTACTACGAGATGCAATCCAGAAAAAGCCCAGGAACTAGCCGTCAAGTATGAGAAATATGCGAAAGAATGAGCCTGATAAGAGCAAACCCCAGACCTAACCTAGACCTAACATGAATTATTCTCTAAAATATTGATAGAAACCAGGTTTAATTGACTGTTTCAGTGTGGTCCCACATTACTACGTGATCCAAACCAGAAAAAACCCAGGATCCGTTCAACAAGTATGTGAAGAATGCGAATGTATGAGTCTGATGAGAGCAAATCCTAGACCTAACCCAGACCTAACATGCGTTATCCCCTAAAATATTTATCAAGACCAGGTTTCATTGACTGTTTCAGTGTGGTACTACATTATTACGTGATGCAATCCAGAAATAGCCCAGGATCTAGCCATCAAGTATGAGAAATATGCGAAAGAATGAGCCTGATGAGAGCAAATCCCAGACCTTACCTAGACCTAACATGCGTTATCCTCTAAAATATTGAGCGAAACCAGGTTTAATGGACTGTTTCAGTGTGGTACCACATTACTATGTGATCCAAACCAGAGACAGCCCAGGATCTAGCCATGAAGTAAGAGAAATATGCGAAAGTATGAGCCTGACGAGAGCAAATCCTGGACCTAACCCAGACCTAACATGCGTTATCCTCAAAAATATTGATCGAAACCTGGTTTAATCGACTGTTTCAGTGTGGTACCACATTACTATGTGATCCAAACCAGAAAATAACCCAGGATCAGTTCAACGAGTACGTGAAGTGTGCGAAAGTATGAGTCTGATGAGGGCAAATCCCAGACCTATCCCAGACCTAACATGCGCTATCCTCTAAAATATTTATCAAGACCAGGTTTAATTGAATGTTTCAGTGTGGTACCACATTACTACGTGAACCAAACCAGGAAAAACCCAGGATCCGTTCAACAAGTATGTGAAGAATGCGAAAGAATGAGTCTGATGAGTGAAAATCCCAGACCTAACCTAGACCTAACATGCGTTATCCTCTAAAATCTTGATCCAAACCAGGTTTAATGGACTGTTTCAGTGTGTCCCACATTACTACGTGATCCAAACCAGAAAAAACCCAGGATCCGTTCAACAAGTACGTGAAGAATGCGAAAGTATGAGCCTGATGAGGGCAAATCCTAGACCTAACCTAGACCTAACATGAATTATTCTCTAAAATATTGATCGAAACCAGGTTTACTTGACTGTTTCAGTGTGGTACCACATTACTACGTGATACAATCCAGAAACAGCCCAGGATCTAGCCATGAAGTATGAGAAATATGCGAAAGTATGAGCCTGATGAGGGCAAATCCTAGACCTAACCCAAACCTAACATGCGTTATCCTCTATAATATTTAGCAAGACCAGGTTTAATTGAATGTTTCAGTGTGGTACCACATTACTACGTGAACGAAACCAGAAAAAACCCAGGATCCGTTCAACAAGTATGTTAAAACTGCGACAGTATAACCCTGATGAGGGCAAATCCCAGGCCTAACCTAGACATAACATGCGTTGTCCTCTAAAATATTGATGGAAACCAGGTTTAATTGACTGTTTCAGTGTTGTACTTCATTACTACGTGATGCAATCCAGAAAAAGCCCAGGATCTAGCCATCAAGTAAGAGAAATATGTGAAAGAATGAGCCTGATGAGAGCAAATCCCAGACCTAACCTAGACCTAACATGAATTATTCTCTAAAATATTCATCGAAACCAGGGTTAATTGACTGTTTCAGTGTTGTACTTCATTACTACGTGATGCAATCCACAAAAAGCCCAGGATCTAGCCATCAAGTATGGGAAATATGCGAAAGAATGAGCCTGATGAGAGCAAATCCCTGACCTAACCTAGACCTAACATGAATTATTCTCAAAAATATTGATCGAAACCAGGTTTACTTGACTGTTTCAGTGTGGTCCCACATTACTACGTGATCCAAACCAGAAAAAACCCAGGATCCGTTCAACAAGTATGTGAAAAACGCTAAACTGTGAGCCTGATGAGGGCAAATCTTAGACCTAACCCAGACCTAAGATGCGTTATCCTCTAAAATATTTATCCAGACCAGGTTCCATTGAATGTTTCAGTGTGGTACCACTTTACTACGTGATCCAATCCAGAAATAGCCCAGGATCTAGCCATGAAGTATGAGAAATATGCGAAAGTAAGAGCCTGATGAGGGCAAATCCTAGACCTATCCCAGACCTAACTTGCGTTATCCTCTAAAATATTGATCGAAACCAGGTTTAATTGACTGTTTCAGCGTGGTACCACATTACTACGTGATACAATCCAGAAACAGCCCAGGATCTAGCCATGAAGTATGAGAAATATGCGAAAGTATGAGCCTGATGAGGGCAAATCCTAGACCTAACCCAGACCTAAAATGCGTTATCATCTAAAATATTTATCAAGACCAGGTTTAATTGATTGTTTCAGTGTGGTCCCACATTACTACGTGATCCAAACCAGAAAAAACCCAGGATCTGTTCAACATGTATGAGAAATATGCGAAAGAATGAGCCTGATGAGAGCAAATCCCAGACCTAACCTAGACCTAACATGAATTATTCTCTAAAATATTGATCGAAACCAGGTTTACTTGACTGTTTCAGTGTGGTCCCACATTACTACGTGATACAATCCAGAAACAGCCCAGGATCTAGCCATGAAGTATGAGAAATATGCGAAAGTATGAGCCTGGTGAGGGCAAATCCTAGACCTAACCCAAACCTAACATGCGTTATCCTCTATAATATTTAGCAAGACCAGGTTTAATTGAATGTTTCAGTGTGGTACCACATTACTACGTGAACGAAACCAGAAAAAACCCAGGATCCGTTCAACAAGTATGTTAAAACTGCGACAGTATAACCCTGATGAGGGCAAATCCCAGGCCTAACCTAGACATAACATGCGTTGTCCTCTAAAATATTGATGGAAACCAGGTTTAATTGACTGTTTCAGTGTTGTACTTCATTACTACGTGATGCAATCCAGAAAAAGCCCAGGATCTAGCCATCAAGTAAGAGAAATATGCGAAAGAATGAGCCTGATGAGAGCAAATCCCAGACCTAACCTAGACCTAACATGAATTATTCTCTAAAATATTGATCGAACCCAGGGTTAATTGACTGTTTCAGTGTTGTACTTCATTACTACGTGATGCAATCCAGAAAAAGCCCAGGATCTAGCCATCAAGTATGGGAAATATGCGAAAGAATGAGCCTGATGAGAGCAAATCCCTGACCTAACCTAGACCTAACATGAATTATTCTCTAAAATATTGATCGAAACCAGGTTTACTTGACTGTTTCAGTGTGGTCCCACATTACTACGTGATCCAAACCAGAAAAAACCCAGGATCCGTTCAACAAGTATGTGAAGAATGCGAAAGTATGAGTCTGATGAGGGCAAATCCCAGACCTATCCCAGACCTAACATGTGTTATTCTCTAAAATATTTATCAAGGCCAGGTTTAATTGAATGTTTCAGTGTGGTACCACATTACTACGTGATCAAAACCAGAAACAACCCAGGATCCGTTCAACAAGTATGTGAAGAATGCGAAAGTATGAGTCTGATCAGTGAAAATCTCAGGCCTTACCTAGACCTAACTTGCGTTGCCCTCTAAAATATCGATGGAAACCAGGTTTCATTGACAGTTTCAGTGTGGTACTACATTACTACGTGATCCAAACCAGAAAAAACCCAGGATCCGTTCAACAAGTATGTGAAGAATGCGAAAGTATGAGTCTGATGAGTGAAAATCCCAGACCTAACCTAGACCTAACATGCGTTATCCTCTAAAATATTGATCCAAACCAGGTTTAATGGACTGTTTCAGTGTGGTACCACATTACTATGTGATCCAAACCAGAAACAGCCCAGGATCTAGCCATGAAGTATGAGAAATATGCGAAAGTATGAGCCTGATGAGGGCAAATCCTAGACCTATCCCAGACCTAACTTGCGTTGTCCTCTAAAATATTTATCAAGGACAGGTTTAATTGAATGTTTCAGTGTGGTACCACATTACTACGTGATCCAAACCAGAAAAAACCCAGGATCCGTTCAACAAGTATGTGAAGAATGCGAATGTATGAGTCTGATGAGGGCAAATCCCAGACCTATCCCAGACCTAACATGTGTTATTCTCTAAAATATTTATCAAGGCCAGGTTTAATTGAACGTTTCAGTGTGGTACCACATTACTACGTGATCCAAACCAGAAAAAACCCAGGATCCGTTCAACAAGTATGTGAAGAATGCGAAAGTATGAGTCTGATGAGGGCAAATCCCAGACCTATCCCAGACCTAACATGCGTTATCCCCTAAAATATTTATCAAGACCTGGTTTAATTGAATGTTTCAGTGTGGTACCACATTACTACCTGATGCAATCCAGAAAAAGCCCAGGATCTAGCCATCAAGTATGAGAAATATGCGAAAGAATGAGCCTGATGAGAGCAAATCCCAGACCTAACCTAGACCTAACATGAATTATTCTCTAAAATATTGATCGAAACCAGGTTTAATTGACTGTTTCAGCGTTGTACTTCATTACTACGTGATGCAATCCAGAAAAAGACCAGGATCTAGCCATCAAGTATGAGAAATATGCGAAAGAATGAGCCTGATGAGGGCAAATCCTAGACCTAACAGAGACCTAACATGCGTTATCCTCTAAATTATTTATCAAGACCAGGTTTAATTGAATGTATCAGTGTGGTACCACACTACTACGTGATCCAAGCCAGAAAAATCCCAGGATCTGTTCAACAAGTATGTGAAAAACGCGAAAGTATGAGCCTGATTAGGGCGAATCCCAGATCTATCCCAGACCTAACTTGCGTTATCCTCTAAAATATTGATCGAAACCAGGTTTAATTGACTGTTTCAGTGTTGTACTTCATTACTACGTGATACAATCCAGAAACAGCCCAGGATCTAGCCATGAAGTATGAGAAATATGCGAAAGTATGAGCCTGATGAGGGCAAATCCTAGACCTAACCCAAACCTAACATGCGTTATCCTCTATAATATTTATCAAGACCGGGTTTAATTGAATGTTTCAGTGTGGTACCACATTACTACGTGAACCAAACCAGAAAAAACCCAGGATCCGTTCAACAAGTATGTGAAGAATGCGAAAGTATGAGTCTGATGAGTGAAAACCCCAGAGCTAACCTAGACCTAACATGCGTGATCCTCTAAAATATTGATCCAAACCAGGTTTAATGGACTGTTTCAGTGTTGTACTTCATTACTACGTGATGCAATCCAGAAAAAGCCCAGGAACTTGCCGTCAAGTATGAGAAATATGCGAAAGAATGAGCCTGATAAGAGCAAACCCCAGACCTAACCTAGACCTAACATGAATTATTCTCTAAAATATTGATCGAAACCAGGTTTAATTGACTGTTTCAGTGTGGTCCCACATTACTACGTGATGCAATCCAGAAATAGCCCAGGATCTAGCCATCAAGTATGAGTAATATGCGAAAGAATGAGCCTGATGAGAGTATATCCCAGACCTAACCTAGACCTAACATGAATTATTCTCTAAAATATTGATCGAAACCTGGTTTAATTGACTGTTTCAGTGTGGTACCACATTACTACGTGATCCAAACCACAAAAAATCCCAGGATCTGATCAACAAGTATGTGAAGAATGCAAAAGTGTGAGTCTGATGAATGAAAATCCCAGGCCTAACCTAGACCTAACATGCGTTATCCTCAAAAATATTGATCGAAACCTGGTTTAATCGACTGTTTCAGTGTGGTACCACATTACTATGTGATCCAAACCAGAAACAGCCCGGGATCTAGCCATGAAGTATGAGAAATATGCGAAAGTATGAGCCTGATGAGGGCAAATCCTAGACCTAACCCAAACCTAACATGCGTTATCCTCTAAAATATTTATCAAGGCCAGGTTTAATTGAATGTTTCAGTGTGGTACCACATTACTACGTGATCCAATCCAGAAATAGCCCAGGATCTAGCCATGAAGTATGAGAAATATGCGAAAGTATGAGCCTGACGAGAGCAAATCCTGGACCTAACCCAGACCTAACATGCGTTATCCTCAAAAATATTGATCGAAACCTGGTTTAATCGACTGTCTCAGAGTGGTACCACATTACTATGTGATCCAAACCAGAAAATATCCCAGGATCTGTTCAACGAGTATGTGAAGTGTGCGAAAGTATGAGTCTGATGAGGTCATATCCCAGACCTATCCCAGACCTAACTTGCGTTATCCTCTAAAATATTGATCGAAACCAGGTTTAGTCAACCGTTTCAGTGTGGTACCACATTACTACGTGATCCAAACCAGAAAAAACCCAGGAACCGTTCAACAAGTATGTGAAGAATGCGAAAGTATGAGCCTGATGAGGGCAAATCCTAGACCTAACCCAAACCTAACATGCGTTAACCTCTAAAATATTTATCAAGACCAGGTTTAATTGAATGTTTCAGTGTGGTACCACATTACTACGTGATCCAAACCAGAAAAAACCCAGGATCCGTTCAACAAGTATGTGAAGAATGCGAAAGTATGAGTCTGATCAGTGAAAATCTCAGGCCTTACCTAGACCTAACTTGCGTTGCCCTCTAAAATATTGATGGAAACCAGGTTTCATTGACTGCTTCAGTGTGGTACTACATTACTACGTGATCCAAACCAGAAAAAACCCAGGATCCGTTCAACAAGTATGTGAAGAATGCGAAAGTATGAGTTTGATGAGTGGAAATCCCAGACCTCACCTAGACCTAACATGCGTTATCCTCTAAAATATTGATCCAAACCAGGTTTAATGGACTGTTTCACTGTGGTACCAGACTACTACGTGATCCAAACCAGAAAAAACCCAGGATCTGTTCAACAAGTATGTGAAAAACGCGAAAGTATGAGCCTGATGAGGGCAAACCCCAGACCTATCCCAGACCTAACATGCGTTGCCCTCTAAGATATTGATGGAAACCAGGTTTAATTGACAGTTTAAGTGTTGTACTTCATTACTACGTGATGCGATCCAGAGAAAGCCCAGGATCTAGCCATCAAGTATGAGAAATATGCGAAAGAAAGAGCCTGATGAGAGCAAATCCCAGACCTAACCTAGACCTAACATGAATTATTCTCTAAAATATTGATCGAAACCAGGTTTAATTGACTGTTTCAGTGTTGTACTTCATTACTACGTGACGCAATCCAGAAAAAGCCCAGGATCTAGCCATCAAGTATGAGAAATATGCGAAAGAATGAGCCTGATGAGAGCAAATCCCTGACCTAACCTAGATCTAACATGAATTATTCTCTAAAATATTGATCAAAACCAGGTTTAATTGACTGTTTCAGTGTGGTACTACATTACTACGTGATCCAATCCAGAAATAGCCCAGGATCTAGCCATGAAGTATGAGAAATATGCGAAAGTATGAGCCTGATGAGGGCAAATCCTAGACCTAACCCAGAACTAACATGCGTAATTCTCTAAAATATTTATCAAGACCAGGTTTAATTGAATGCTTCAGTGTGGTACCACACTGCTACGTGATCCAAACCAGAAAAAACCCAGGATCTGTTCAACAAGTATGTGAAAAACGCTAAACTGTGAGCCTGATGAGGGCAAATCTTAGACCTAACCCAGACCTAAGATGCGTTCTCCTCTAAAATACTTATCCAGACCAGGTTCCATTGAATGTTTCAGTGTGGTACCACTTTACTACGTGATCCAATCCAGAAACAGCCCAGGATCTAGCCATGAAGTATGAGAAATATGCGAAAGTATGAGCCTGATGAGGGCAAATCCTAGACCTAACCCAGACCTAAAATGCGTTATCCTCTAAAATGTTTATCATGACCAGGTTTAATTGATTGTTTCAGTGTGGTCCTACATTACTACGTGATCCAAACCAGAAAAAACCCAGGATCTGTTCAACATGTATGAGAAATATGCGAATGAATGAGCCTGATGAGAGCAAATCCCAGACCTAACCTAGACCTAACATGAATTATTCTCTAAAATATTGATCGAAACCAGGTTTACTTGACTGTTTCAGTGTGGTCCCACATTACTACGTGATCCAAACCAGAAAAAACCCAGGATCCGTTCAACAAGTATGTGAAGAATGCGAAAGTATGAGTCTGATGAGGGCAAATGCCAGACCTATCCCAGACCTAACATGTGTTATTCTCTAAAATATTTATCAAGACCAGGTTTAATTGAATGTTTCAGTGTGGTACCACATCACTACGTGATCAAAACCAGAAAACACCCAGGATCCGTTCAACAAGTATGTGAAGAATGCGAAAGTATGAGTCTGATCAGTGAAAATCTCAGGCCTTACCTAGACCTAACTTGCGTTGCCCTCTAAAATATTGATGGAAACCAGGTTTCATTGACTGCTTCAGTGTGGTACTACATTACTACGTGATCCAAACCAGAAAAAACCCAGGATCAGTTCAACAAGTATGTGAAGAATGCGAAAGTATGAGTCTGATGAGTGGAAATCCCAGACCTCACCTAGTCCTAACATGCGTTATCCTCTAAAATATTGATCCAAACCAGGTTTAATGGACTGTTTCAGTGTGGTACCACACTACTACGTGATCCAAACCAGAAAAAACCCAGGATCTGCTCAACAAGTATGTGAAAAACGCGAAAGTATGAGCCTGATGAGGGCAAACCCCAGACCTATCCCAGACTTAACATGCGTTGTCCTCTAAGATATTGATGGAAACCAGGTTTAATTGACAGTTTAAGTGTTGTACTTCATTACTACGTGATGCGATCCAGAGAAAGCCCAGGATCTAGCCATCAAGTATGAGAAATATGCGAAAGAATGAGCCTGATGAGAGCAAATCCCAGACCTAACCTAGACCTAACATGCGTTATCCTCTAAATTATTTATCAAGACCAGGTTTAATTGAATGTATCAGTGTGGTACCACACTACTACGTGATCCAAGCCAGAAAAAACCCAGGATCCGTTCAACAAGGATGTGAAGAATGCGAAAGTATGAGTCTGATGAGTGAAAATCCCAGGCCTAACCTAGACCTAACATGCGTAATCCTCTAAAATATTGATCCAAACCAGGTTTAATGGACTGTTTCAGTGTGGCACCACTTTACTACGTGATACAATCCAGAAACAGCCCAGGATCTAGCCATGAGGTATGAGAAATATGCGAAAGTATGAGCCTGATGAGGCAAATCCTAGACCTAACCCAAACCTAACATGCGTTATCCTCTATAATATTTAGCAAGACCAGGTTTAATTGAATGTTTCAGTGTGGTACCACATTACTACGTGAACCAAACCAGAAAAAACCCAGGATCCGTTCAACAAGTATGTGAAGAATGCGAAAGTATGAGTCTGATGAGTGAAAACCCCAGAGCTAACCTAGACCTAACATGCGTAATCCTCTAAAATATTGATCCAAACCAGGTTTAATGGACTGTTTCAGTGTGGCACCACTTTACTACGTGATCCAAAGCAGAAAAAACCCTCGATCAGGTCAACATGTATGTTAAAACTGCGAAAGTATGACCCTGATGAGGGCAAATCCCAGGCCTAACCTAGACCTAACATGCGTTGTCCTCTAAAATATTGATGGAAACCAGGGTTAATTGACTGTTTCAGTGTGGTACCACATTACTACCTGATGCAATCCAGAAAAAGCCCAGGATCTAGCCATCAAGTTTGAAAAATATGCGAAAGAATGAGCCTGATGAGGGCAAATCCTAGAGCTAACCCAGACCTAACATGCGTTATCCTCTAAAATATTGATCGCAACCAGGTTTAATGGACTGTTTCAGTGTGGTACCACACTACTACGTGATCCAAACCAGAAAAAACCCAGGATCTGTTCAACAAGTATGTGAAAAACGCGAAAGTATGAGCCTGATGTGGGCAAATCCCAGACCTATCCCAGACCTAACTTGCGTTATCCTCTAAAATATTGATCGAAACCAGGTTTAATCGACTGTTTCAGCGTGGTACCACATTACTACGTGATATAATCCAGAAACAGCCCAGGATCTAGCCATGAAGTATGAGAAATATGCGAAAGAAAGAGCCTGATGTGGGCAAATCCTAGACCTAACCCAGACCTAACATGCGTTATCCTCTAAAATATTTATCAAGACCAGGTTTAATTGAATGTTTCAGTGTGGTACCACATTACTACGTGAACCAAACCAGGAAAAACCCAGGATCCGTTCAACAAGTATGTGAAGAATGCGAAAGAATGAGTCTGATGAGTGAATATCCCAGACCTAACCTAGACCTAACATGCGCTATCCTCTAAAATATTGATCCAAACCAGGTTTAATGGACTGTTTCAGTGTGGTACCTCACTACTACGTGATCCAAACCAGAAAAAACCCAGGATCTGTTCAACAAGCATGTGAAAAACGCGAAAGTATGAGCCTGATGAGGGCAAATCCCAGACCTATCCCAGACCTAACTTGCGTTGTCCTCTAAGATATTGATGGAAACCAGGTTTAATTGACTGTTTCAGTGTTGTACTTCATTACTGCGTGACGCATTCCAGAAAAAGCCCAGGATCTAGCCATCAAACATGAGAAATATGCGAAAGAATGAGCCTGATGAGAGCAAATCCCAGACCTAACCTAGACCTAACATGAATTATTCTCCAAAATATTGATCGAACCAGGTTTAATTGACTGTTTCAGTGTTGTACTTCATTACTACGTGATGCAATCCAGAAAAAGCCCAGGATCTAGCCATCAAGTATGAGAAATATGCGAAAGAATGAGCCTGATGAGAGCAAATCCCTGACCTAACCTAGACCTAACATGAATTATTCTATAAAATATTGATCAAAACCAGGTTTAATTGACTGTTTCAGTGTGGTACTACATTACTACGTGATCCAATCCAGAAATAGCCCAGGATCTAGCCATGAAGTATGAGAAATATGCGAAAGTATGAGCCTGATGAGGGCAAATCCTAGACCTAACCCAGAACTAACATGCGTAATTCTCTAAAATATTTATCAAGACCAGGTTTAATTGAATGCTTCAGTGTGGTACCACACTACTACGTGATCCAAACCAGAAAAAACCCAGGATCTGTTCAACAAGTATGTGAAAAACGCTAAACTGTGAGCCTGATGAGGGCAAATCTTAGACCTAACCCAGACCTAAGATGCGTTATCCTCTAAAATATTTATCCAGACCAGGTTCCATTGAATGTTTCAGTGTGGTACCACTTTACTACGTGATCCAATCCAGAAATAGCCCAGGATCTAGCCATGAAGTATGAGAAATATGCGAAAGTAAGAGCCTGATGAGGGCAAATCCTAGACCTATCCCAGACCTAACTTGCGTTATCCTCTAAAATATTGATCGAAACCAGGTTTAATTGACTGTTTCAGCGTGGTACCACATTACTACGTGATACAATCCAGAAACAGCCCAGGATCTAGCAATGAAGTATGAGAAATATGCGAAAGTATGAGCCTGATGAGGGCAAATCCTAGACCTAACCCAGACCTAAAATGCGTTATCCTCTAAAATATTTATCAAGACCAGGTTTAATTGATTGTTTCAGTGTGGTCCCACATTACTACGTGATCCAAACCAGAAAAAACCCAGGATCTGTTCAACATGTATGAGAAATATGCGAAAGAATGAGCCTGATGAGAGCAAATCCCAGACCTAACCTAGACCTAACATGAATTATTCTCTAAAATATTGATCGAAACCAGGTTTACTTGACTGTTTCAGTGTGGTCCCACATTACTACGTGATCCAAACCAGAAAAAACCCAGGATCCGTTCAACAAGTATGTGAAGAATGCGAAAGTATGAGTCTGATGAGGGAAAATCCCAGACCTATCCCAGACCTAACATGTGTTATTCTCTAAAATATTTATCAAGGCCAGGTTTAATTGAATGTTTCAGTGTGGTACCACATTACTACGTGATCAAAACCAGAAACAACCCAGGATCCGTTCAACAAGTATGTGAAGAATGCGAAAGTATGAGTCTGATCAGTGAAAATCTCAGGCATTACCTAGACCTAACTTGCGTTGCCCTCTAAAATATTGATGGAAACCAGGTTTCATTGACTGTTTCAGTGTGGTACTACATTACTACGTGATCCAAACCAGAAAAAACCCAGGATCCGTTCAACAAGTATGTGAAGAATGCGAAAGTATGAGTCTGATGAGTGAAAATCCCAGACCTAACCTAGACCTAACATGCGTTATCCTCTAAAATATTGATCCAAACCAGGTTTAATTGACTGTTTCAGGGTGGTACCACACTACTACGTGATCCAAACCAGAAAAAACCCAGGATCCGTTCAACAAGTATGTGAAGAATGCGAAAGTATGAGTCTGATGAGTGAAAATTCCAGGCCTAACCTAGACCTAACATGCGTTATCCCCTATGATATTGATCCCAACCAGGTTTAATGGCCTGTTTCAGTGTGGTACCACTTTACTACGTGATCCAAAGCAGAAAAAACCCCGGATCTGTTCAACAAGTATGTGAAAAACGCGAAAGTATGAGTCTGATGAGGTCAAATCCCAGACCTATCCCAGACTTAACTTGCGTCGTCCTCTAAAATATTGATGGAAACCAGGTTTAATTGACTGTTTCAGTGTTGTACTTCATTACTACGTGATGCAATCGAGAAAAAGCCCAGGATCTAGCCGTCAAGTATGAGAAATATGCGAAAGAATGAGCCTGATGAGAGCAAATCCCAGAACTAACCTAGACCTGACATGAATTATTCTCTAAAATATTCATCAAAACCAGGTTTAATTGACTGTTTCAGTGTGGTACCACATTACTACGTGATCCAAACCAGAAAAAGCCCAGGATCAGTTCAACAAGTATATGAAAAACGCGAAAGTATGAGTCTGATGAGGGCGAATCCCAGACCTATGCCAGACCTAACTTGCGTTATCCTGTAAAATATTGATCGAAACCAGGTTTAATTGACTGTTTCAGCGTGGTACCAAATTACTACGTGATACAATCCAGAAACAGCCCAGGGTCTAGCCATGAAATATGAGAAATATGCGAAGGTATGAGCCTGACGAGGGCAAATCCTAGACCTAACCCAGACCTAACATGCGTTATCCTCTAAAATATTTATCTAGACCAGGTTTAATTGATTGTTTCTGTGTGGTCCCACATTACTACATGATCCAAACCAGAAAAAACTCAGGATCCGTTCAACAAGTATGAGAAGAATGCGAAAGTATGAGTCTGATGAGTGAAAATCCCAGGCCTAACCTAGACCTAACATGCGTTATCCTCAAAAATATTGATCGAAACCAGGTTTAATTGACTGTCTCTGTGTGGTACCACATTACTACGTGATACAATCCAGAAATAGCCCAGGATCTAGCCATGAAGTATGAGAAATATGCGAAGGTATGAGCCTGACGAGGGCAAATCCTAGACCTAACCCAGACCTAACATGCGTTATCCTCTAAAATAATTATCAAGACCAGGTTTAATTGATTGTTTCTGTGTGGTCCCACATTACTACATGATTCAAACCAGAAAAAACCCAGGATCCGTTCAACAAGTATGAGAAGAATGCGAAAGTATGAGCCTGATGAGAGCAAATCCCAGACCTAACCTAGACCTGACATGAATTATTCTCTAAAATATTCATCAAAACCAGGTTTAATTGACTGTTTCAGTGTGGTACCACATTACTACGTGATCCAAACCAGAAAAAGCCCAGGATCAGTTCAACAAGTATGTGAAAAACGCGAAAGTATGAGTCTGATGAGGGCGAATCCCAGACCTACGCCAGACCTAACTTGCGTTATCCTGTAAAATATTGATCGAAACCAGGTTTAATTGACTGTTTCAGCGTAGTACCAAATTACTACGTAATACAATCCAGAAACAGCCCAGGATCTAGCCATGAAATATGAGAAATATGCGAAGGTATGAGCCTGACGAGGGCAAATCCTAGACCTAACCCAGACCTAACATGCGTTATCCTCTAAATTATTTATCAAGACCAGGTTTAATTGATTGTTTCTGTGTGGTCCCACATTACTACATGATCCAAACCAGAAAAAACACAGGATCCGTTCAACAAGTATGAGAAGAATGCGAAAGTATGAGTCTGATGAGTGAAAATCCCAGGCCTAACCTAGACCTAACATGCGTTATCCTCAAAAATATTGATCGAAACCAGGTTTAATTGACTGTTTCTGCGTGGTACCACATTACTACGTGATACAATCCAGAAATAGCCCAGGATCTAGCCATGAAGTATGAGAAATATGCGAAGGTATGAGCCTGACGAGGGCAAATCCTAGACCTAACCCAGACCTAACATGCGTTATCCTCTAAAATATTTATCAAGACCAGGTTTAATTGATTGTTTCTGTGTGGTCCCACATTACTACATGATTCAAACCAGAAAAAACCCAGGATCCGTTCAACAAGTATGAGAAGAATGCGAAAGTATGAGACTGATGAGTGAAAATCCCAGGCCTAACCTAGACCTAACATGCGTTATCCTCAAAAATATTGATCGAAACCTGGTTTAATCGACTGTTTAAGTGTGGTACCACATTACTGTGTGATCCAAACCAGAAAATAACCCAGGATCTCTTCAACGAGTATGTGAAGTGTGCGAAAGTATGAGTCTGATGAGGGCAAATCCGAGACCTAACCTAGACCTAACATGCGTTATCCTCAAAAATATTGATCGAAACCTGGTTTAATCGACTGTTTAAGTGTGGTACCACATTACTATGTGATCCAAACCAGAAAATAACCCAGGATCTGTTCAACGAGTATGTGAAGTGTGCGAAAGTATGAGCCTGATGAGGGCAAATCCTAGACTTAACCCAAACCTTACATGCGTTATCCTCTAAACTATTTATCAAGATGAGGTTTAATTGAATGTTTCAGTGTGGTACCACATTACTACGTGAACCAAACCAGAAAAAACCCAGGATCCGTTCAACATGTAAGTTAAAACTGCGACAGTATGACCCTTATGAGAGCAAATCCCAGACCTAACCTAGACCTGACATGCGTTGTCCTCTAAAATATTGATGGAAACCAGGTTTAATTGACTGTTTCATTGTTGTACTTCATTACTACGTGATGCAATCCAGAAAAAGCCCAGGATCTAGCCATCAAGTATGAGAAATATGCGAAAGAATGAGCCCGATGAGAGCAAATCGCAGACCTAACCTAGACCTAACATGGATTATTCTCTAAAATATTGATCAAAACCAGGTTTAATTGACTGTTTCAGTGTGGTACCACATTACTACGTGATCCAATCCAGAAATAGCCCAGGAACCAGCCATGAAGTATGAGAAATATGCGAAAGTATGAGCCAGATGTGGGCAAATCCTAGACCTAACCCAGACCTAACATGCGTTATCCTCTAAAACATTGATCGCAACCAGGTTTAATGGACTGTTTCAGTGTGGTACCACACTACTACGTGATCCAAACCAGAAAAAACCCAGGATCTGTTCAACAAGTATGTGAAAAATGCGAAAGTATGGGTCTGTTGTGGTCAAATCCCAGACCTATCCCAGACTTAACTTGCGTTATCCTCTAAAATATTGATCGAAACCAGGTTTAATCGACTGTTTCAGCGTGGTACCACATTACTATGTGATACAATCCAGAAACAGCCCAGGATCTAGCCATGAAGTATGAGAAATATGCGAAAGTATGAGCCTGATGAGGGCAAATCCTAGACCTAACCCAAACCTAACATGCGTTATCCTCTAAAATATTTATCAAGCCCAGGTTTAATTGAATGTTTCAGTGTGGTACCACATTACTACGTGATCAAAACCAGAAACAACCCAGGATCCGTTCAACAAGTAAGTTAAAACTGCGACAGTATGACCCTTATGAGAGCAAATCCCAGACCTAACCTAGACCTGACATGCGTTGTCCTCTAAAATATTGATGGAAACCAGGTTTAATTGCCTGTTTCAGTGTTGTACTTCATTACTACGTGATGCAATCCAGAAAAAGCCCAGGATCTAGCCATCAAGTATGAGAAATATGCGAAGGAATGAGCCTGATGAGAGTAAATCCCTGACCTAACCTAGACCTAACATGAATTATTCTCTAAAATATTGATCAGAACCAGGTTTAATTGACTGTTTCAGTGTGGTACCACATTACTATGTGATTCAATCCAGAAATAGCCCAGGATCCAGCCATGAAGTATGAGAAATATGCGAAAGGAGGAGCCTGATGAGGGCAAATCCTGTGACCTAACCCAGACCTAACATGCGTTATCCTCTAAAATATTTATCAAGACCAGGTTTAATTGAATGTTTCAGTGTGGTACCACATTACTACGTGATCCAAACCAGTAAAAACCCAGGATCCGTTTAACAAGTATGTGAAGAATGCGAAAGTATGAGTCTGATGAGTGAAAATCCCCGGCCAAACCTAGACCTAACATGCGTTATCCTCAAAAATATTGATGGAAGCCAGGTTTAATTGACTGTTTCAGTGTTGTACTTCATTACTACGTGATGCAATCCAGAAATAGCCCAGGATCCAGCCATGAAGTATGAGAAATATGCGAAAGTATGAGCCTGATGAGGGCAAATCCTAGACCTAACCCAGACCTAACATGCGTTATCCTCTAAAATATTCATCAAGACCAGGTTTAATTGAATGTTGCAGTGTGGTACCATATTACTACGTGATCCAAACCAGTAAAAACCCAGGATCCGTTCAACAAGTATGTGAAGAATGCGAAAGTATGAGTCTGATGAGTGAAAATCCCCGGCCTAACCTAGACCTAACATGCGTTATCCTCAAAAATATTGATCGAAACCAGGTTTAATCGACTGTTTCAGTGTGGTACCACACTACTGCGTGACCCAAACCAGAAAAAACCCAGGATCTGTTCAACAAGTATGTGAAAAACGCGAAAGTATGAGCCTGATGAGGGCAAATCCCAGACCTATCACTGACCTAACTTGCGTTATCCTCTAAAATATTGATCGAAACCAGGTTTAATTGACAGTTTCAGCGTGGTACCACATTACTACGTGATACAATCCAGAAATAGCCCAGGATCTAGCCATGAAAAATGAGAAATATGCGAAGGTATGAGCCTGACGAGGGCAAATCCTAGACCTAACCTAGACCTAACATGCGTTATCCTCTAAAATATTTATCAAGACCAGGTTTAATTGATTGTTTCTGTGTGGTCCCACATTACTACATGATCCAAACCAGAAAAAACCCAGGATCCGTTCAACAAGTATGAGAAGAATGCGAAAGTATGAGTCTGATGAGTGAAAATCCCAGGCCTAACCTAGACCTAACATGCGTTATCCTCAAAAATATTGGTCGAAACCTGGTTTAATCGACTGTTTAAGTGTGGTACCACATTACTATGTGATCCAAACCAGAAAATAACCCAGGATCTGTTCAACGAGTATGTGAAGTGTGCGAAAGTATGAGCCTGATGAGGGCAAATCCTAGACTTAACCCAAACCTTACATGCGTTATCCTCTAAAATATTTATCAAGATGAGGTTTAATTGAATGTTTCAGTGTGGTACCACATTACTACGTTAACCAAACCAGAAAAAACCCAGGATCCGTTCAACATGTAAGTTAAAACTGCGACAGTATGACCCTTATGAGAGCAAATCCCAGACCTAACCTAGACCTGACATGCGTTGTCCTCTAAAATATTGATGGAAACCAGGTTTAATTGACTGTTTCATTGTTGTACTTCATTACTACGTGATGCAATCCAGAAAAAGCCCAGGATCTAGCCATCAAGTATGAGAAATATGCGAAAGAATGAGCCCGATGAGAGCAAATCGTAGACCTAACCTAGACCTAACATGGATTATTCTCTAAAATATTGATCAAAACCAGGTTTAATTGACTGTTTCAGTGTGGTACCACATTACTACGTGATCCAATCCAGAAATAGCCCAGGATCCAGCCATGAAGTATGAGAAATATGCGAAAGTATGAGCCAGATGTGGGCAAATCCTAGACCTAACCCAGACCTAACATGCGTTATCCTCTAAAATATTGATCGCAACCAGGTTTAATGGACTGTTTCAGTGTGGTACCACACTACTACGTGATCCAAACCAGAAAAAACCCAGGATCTGTTCAACAAGTATGTGAAAAATGCGAAAGTATGAGTCTGTTGTGGTCAAATCCCAGACCTATCCCAGACTTAACTTGCGTTATCCTCTAAAATATTGATCGAAACCAGGTTTAATCGACGGTTTCAGCGTGGTACCACATTACTATGTGATACAATCCAGAAACAGCCCAGGATCTAGCCATGAAGTATGAGAAATATGCGAAAGTATGAGCCTGATGAGGGCAAATCCTAGACCTAACCCAAACCTAACATGCGTTATCCTCTAAAATATTTATCAAGCTCAGGTTTAATTGAATGTTTCAGTGTGGTACCACATTACTACGTGATCAAAACCAGAAACAACCCAGGATCCGTTCAACAAGTAAGTTAAAACTGCGACAGTATGACCCTTATGAGAGCAAATCCCAGACCTAACCTAGACCTGACATGCGTTGTCCTCTAAAATATTGATGGAAACCAGGTTTAATTGACTGTTTCAGTGTTGTACTTCATTACTACGTGATGCAATCCAGAAAAAGCCCAGGATCTAGCCATCAAGTATGAGAAATATGCGAAGGAATGAGCCTGATGAGAGTAAATCCCTGACCTAACCTAGACCTAACATGAATTATTCTCTAAAATATTGATCAGAACCAGGTTTAATTGACTGTTTCAGTGTGGTACCACATTACTATGTGATTCAATCCAGAAATAGCCCAGGATCCAGCCATGAAGTATGAGAAATATGCGAAAGGAGGAGCCTGATGAGGGCAAATCCTAGACCTAACCCAGACCTAACATGCGTTATCCTCTAAAATATTTATCAAGACCAGGTTTAATTGAATGTTTCAGTGTGGTACCACATTACTACGTGATCCAAACCAGTAAAAACCCAGGATCCGTTTAACAAGTATGTGAAGAATGCGAAAGTATGAGTCTGATGAGTGAAAATCCCCGGCCAAACCTAGACCTAACATGCGTTATCCTCAAAAATATTGATGGAAGCCAGGTTTAATTGACTGTTTCAGTGTTGTACTTCATTACTACGTGATGCAATCCAGAAATAGCCCAGGATCCAGCCATGAAGTATGAGAAATATGCGAAAGTATGAGCCTGATGAGGGCAAATCCTAGACCTAACCCAGACCTAACATGCGTTATCCTCTAAAATATTCATCAAGACCAGGTTTAATTGAATGTTGCAGTGTGGTACCACATTACTACGTGATCCAAACCAGTAAAAACCCAGGATCCGTTCAACAAGTATGTGAAGAATGCGGAAGTATGAGTCTGATGAGTGAAAATCCCCGGCCTAACCTAGACCTAACATGCGTTATCCTCAAAAATATTGATCGAAACCAGGTTTAATCGACTGTTTCAGTGTGGTACCACACTACTACGTGACCCAAACCAGAAAAAACCCAGGATCTGTTCAACAAGTATGTGAAAAACGCGAAAGTATGAGCCTGATGAGGGCAAATCCCAGACCTATCACTGACCTAACTTGCGTTATCCTCTAAAATATTGATCGAAACCAGGTTTAATTGACAGTTTCAGCGTGGTACCACATTACTACGTGATACAATCCAGAAATAGCCCAGGATCTAGCCATGAAAAATGAGAAATATGCGAAGGTATGAGCCTGACGAGGGCAAATCCTAGACCTAACCCAGACCTAACATGCGTTATCCTCTAAAATATTTATCAAGACCAGGTTTAATTGATTGTTTCTGTGTGGTCCCACATTACTACATGATCCAAACCAGAAAAAACCCGGGATCCGTTCAACAAGTATGAGAAGAATGCGAAAGTATGAGCCTGATGAGAGCAAATCCCTGACCTAACCTAGACCTAACATGAATTATTCTCTAAAATATTGATCAAAACCAGGTTTAATTGACTGTTTCAGTGTGGTACCACATTACTATGTGATCCAATCCAGAAATAGCCCAGGATCCTGCCATGAAGTATGAGAAATATGCGAAAGGAGGAGCCTGATGAGGGCAAATCCTAGACCTAACCCAGACCTAACATGCGTTATCCTCTAAAATATTTATCAAGACCAGGTTTAATTGAATGTTTCAGTGTGGTACCACATTACTACGTGATCCAAACCAGTAAAAACCCAGGATCCGTTTAACAAGTATGTGAAGAATGCGAAAGTATGAGTCTGATGAGTGAAAATCCCCGGCCAAACCTAGACCTAACATGCGTTATCCTCAAAAATATTGATGGAAGCCAGGTTTAATTGACTGTTTCAGTGTTGTACTTCATTACTACGTGATGCAATCCAGAAATAGCCCAGGATCCAGCCATGAAGTATGAGAAATATGCGAAAGTATGAGCCCGATGAGGGCAAATCCTAGACCTAACCCAGACCTAACATGCGTTATCCTCTAAAATATTCATCAAGACCTGGTTTAATAGGAATGTTGCAGTGTGGTACCACATTACTACGTGATCCAAACCAGTAAAAACCCAGGATCCGTTCAACAAGTATGTGAAGAATGCGAAAGTATGAGTCTGATGAGTGAAAATCCCCGGCCTAACCTAGACCTAACATGCGTTATCCTCAAAAATATTGATCGAAACCAGGTTTAATCGACTGTTTCAGTGTGGTACCACACTGCTACGTGATCCAAACCAGAAAAAACCCAGGATCCGTTCAACAAGTATGTGAAAAACGCGAAAGTATGAGTCTGATGAGGGCGAATCCCAGACCAATGCCAGACCTAACTTGCGTTATCCTGTAAAATATTGATCGAAACCAGGTTTAATTGACTGTTTCAGCGTGGTACCAAATTACTACGTGATACAATCCAGAAACAGCCCAGGATCTAGCCATGAAATATGAGAAATATGCGAAAGTATGAGCCTGATGAGGTCAAATCCTAGACATAACCCAAACCTAACATGCGTTATCCTCTCAAATATTTATCAAGATCAGGTTTAATTGAATGTTTCAGTGTGGTACCACATTACTATGCGAACGAAACCAGAAAAAACCCAGGATCCGTTCAACAAGCATGTGAAGAATGCGAAAGTATGAGTCTGATGAGTGAAAATCCCAGGCCTAACCTAGACCTAACATGCGTTATCCCCTAAAATATTGATCCAAACCAGGTTTAATGGCCTGTTTCAGTGTGGTACCACTTTACTACGTGATCCAAAGCAGAAACAGCCCTGGATCTAGCCATGAAATATGAGAAATATGCGAAAGTATGAGCCTGATGAGGTCAAATCCTAGACATAACCCAAACCTAACATGCGTTATCCTCTCAAATATTTATCAAGATCAGGTTTAATTGAATGTTTCAGTGTGGTACCACATTACTACGCGAACGAAACCAGAAAAAACCCAGGATCCGTTCAACAAGTACGTGAAAAACGCGAAAGTATGAGTCTGATGTGGTCAAATCCCAGACCTGTCCCAGACTTAACTTGCGTTATCCTCTAAAATATTGATCGAAACCAGGTTTAATCGACTGTTTCAGCGTGGTACCACATTACTATGTGATACAATCCAGAAACAGCCCAGGATCTAGCCATGAAGTATGAGAAATATGCGAAAGTATGAGCCTGATGAGGGCAAATCCTAGACCTAACCCAAACCTAACATGCGTTATCCTCTAAAATATTTATCAAGACCAGGTTTAATTGAATGTTTCAGTGTGGTACCACATTACTACGTGAACCACACCAGAAAAAACCCAGGATCCGTTCAACAAGTAAGTTAAAACTGCGACAGTATGACCCTTATGAGAGCAAATCCCAGACCTAACCTAGACCTGACATGCGTTGTCCTCTAAAATATTGATGGAAACCTGGTTTAATTGACTGTTTCAGCGTTGTACTTCATTACTACGTGATGCAATCCAGAAAAAGCCGGGGATCTAGCCATCAAGTATGAGAAATATGCGAAAGAATGAGCCTGATGAGAGCAAATCCCTGACCTAACCTAGACCTAACATGAATTATTCTCTAAAATATTGATCAAAACCAGGTTTAATTGACTGTTTCAGTGTGGTACCACATTACTATGTGATCCAATCCAGAAATAGCCCAGGATCCAGCCATGAAGTATCAGAAATATGCGAAAGGAGGAGCCTGATGAGGGCAAATCCTAGACCTAACACAGACCTAACATGCGTTATCCTCTAAAGTATTTATCAAGACCAGGTTTAATTGAATGTTTCAGTGTGGTACCACATTACTACGTGATCCAAACCAGAAAAAACCCAGGATCCGTTCAACAAGTATGTGAAGAATGCGAAAGTATGAGTCTGATGAGTGAAAATCACCGGCCTAACCTAGACCTAACATGCGTTATCCTCAAAAATATTGATGGAAACCAGGTTTAGTTGACTGTTTCAGTGTTGTACTTCATTACTACGTGATGCAATCCAGAAATAGCCCAGGATCCAGCCATGAAGTATGAGAAATATGCGAAAGTATGAGCCTGATGAGGGCAAATCCTAGACCTAACACAGACCTAACATGCGTTATCCTCTAAAATATTTATCAAGACCAGGTTTAATTGAATGTTGCAGTGTGGTACCACATTACTACGTGATCCAAACCAGAGAAAACCCAGGATCTGTTCAACAAGTATGTGAAAAACGCGAAAGTATGAGCCTGATGAGGGCAAATCCCAGACCTATCCCAGACCTAACTTGCGTTATCCTCTAAAATATTGATCGAAACCAGGTTTAATTGACTGTTTCAGCGTGGTACCACATTACTACGTGATACAATCCAGAAATAGCCCAGGATCTAGCCATGAAGTATGAGAAATATGCGAAAGTATGAGCCTGACGAGGGCAAATCCTAGACCTAACCCAGACCTAACATGCGTTATCCTCTAAAATATTTATCAAGACCAGGTTTAATTGATTGTTTCTGTGTGGTCCCACATTACTACGTGATCCAAACCAGAAAAAACCCAGGATTCGTTCAACAAGTATGAGAAGAATGTGAAAGTATGAGTCTGATGAGTGAAAATCCCAGGCCTAACCTAGACCTAACATGCGTTATCCTCCAAATATTGATCGAAACCAGGTTTAATCGACTGTTTCAGTGTGGTACCACATTACTACGTGATCCAAACCAGAAAAAACCCAGGATCAGTTCAACAAGTATGTGAAGAATGCGAAAGTATGAGTCTGATGAGTGAAAATCCCAGGGCTAACCTAGACCTAACATGCGTTATCCTCTAAAATATTGATCCAAACCAGGTTTAATGGACTGTTTCAGTGTGGTACCACACTACTACGTGATACAAACCAGAAAAAACCCAGGATCTGTTCAACAAGTATGTGAAAAACGCGAAAGTATGAGCCTGATGAGGGCAAATCCCAGACCTATCCCAGACCTAACTTGCGTTATCCTCATAAATATTGATCGAAACGTGGTTTAATCGACTGTTTCAGTGTGGTACCACATTACTACGTGATCCAAACCAGAAAAAATCCAGGATCCGTTCAGCAAGTATGTGAAGAATGCGAAAGTATGAGCCTGATGAGTGAAAATCCCAGGCCTAACCTAGACCTAACATGCGTTATCCTCTAAAATATTGATCGAAACCTGGTTTAATCGACTGTTTCAGTGTGGTTCCACATTACTAAGTGATCCAAACCAGAAAATAACCCAGGATCTGTTCAACGAGTATGTAATGTGTGCGAAAGTATGAGTCTGATGAGGTCAAATCCCAGACCAATCCCAGACTTAACTTGCGTTATCCTCTAAAATATTGATCGAAACCAGGTTTAGTCGACTGTTTCAGTGTGGTACCACATTACTACGTGATCCAAACCAGAAAAAATCCAGGATCCGTTCAACAAGTATGTGAAGAATGCGAAAGTATGAGCCTGATGAGTGAAAATCCCAGGCCTAACCTAGACCTAACATGCGTTATCCTCTAAAATATTGATCGAAACCTGGTTTAATCGACTGTTTCAGTGTGGTTCCACATTACTATGTGATCCAAACCAGAAAATAACCCAGGATCTGTTCAACGAGTATGTGATGTGTGCGAAAGTATGAGTCTGATGAGGTCAAATCCCAGACCAATCCCAGACTTAACTTTTTTTTTTTTTTTTTTTTTTTTTTTTTTTTTTTTTGTCGTGGGGAAAATCTTCGAAAGACTCTCTCCCACCTCCTTGGGGAGAGGTGGGAGGCGTGTGTGGGATTCCCCGCGCCCGTACAACGACAGGCGCGGGACCTACCCACTAAAAACCCCACGGTGACCCTTCGGCACGCTTTGGGAGGATACCGGGAATCGCTCGAAGCATTCTTCCGGTATCCTCCCCGTGCCCGCGCTTTCGCGCCCATCCCCCGGGGGGACAATCGGTCCCCCCAGTAGACACACTGCCTCATAGCGGCGGGACGGGGCCACTCCATCCCGCCGCTATCCGTCCCGGGGCCGCGTTTAGTGGCGGCTGCGAGCCCCAACTCGCAACCGCCCGCGACCCCGTTTCCATCCCTCGGCGGCCGGGCGTTCATGGCCGCACCAGACCGCCGAGGGTGCCTCCCCTTGCGTCGGACCGGTAGGGGAAGGCACTCCTACCCCCAACCGGTCCGACCCGGCGCCGCCTGGCGGGAGGAGGGTCCCCTCAGGACCCCCCTCCCAGCCTAGGTCATCCGCCACGCCGAGGCGGCCGCCCGCGACGCCTCGCGACCGGGCGACGACCTCGGGCCACCGCACGAGTGCGCGCTTCAGCACGCCGCTGAAGCTCGCGCTCCCTCCCCGCGGCCTCCTTCTGCAACATTACGTTCTCGCAGAAGGAGGCCACGGCCCTCCACTTCTCCTCGCTGCCGAGCATGGCGCGCACCACGCCCGGCAGCGAGACATCCCGCCCGACGACGCCGACCAGGACACGGCGCTCCCCTTCCCACGCGGGGCATACCTCCAGGGTATGATCCGCCGTGTCCTGCTCAGCGTCGCAGTGGCAGCAACGCGCCGTCGGCTCCTTCCCTATCCGGCACAGGTATCTTCCGAAGCTGCCATGCCCGGAAAATACCTGTGCAAGCCGGTAGGTGAGGCTGCCATGGCCTCTGTCCAGCCACTCCTTCAGAAGTGGCCGAACAGCCCCGACAGTCCGGTGCCCCGCGGTTGGCAGAGCCAGCCGCTCCTGCCACGCGAGCAACACGGACTGCCGGGCCTGGCGCTTCAAATCGCCCCAAGCAGGTTCCTGCCCGCCCGGGACCGCCCCCACCCCCGCGCGACGGTCGACGCGGTGCCGGTACATCACCGCGTGCGACCGCGCGAGCAGGTCCATGGGCGGCATCCCCGCTAGAACCGTCGCCGCCTCATGTGACATGGTCCGATACCCGCGGACGACCCTGAGCGCCATGCGCCTCTGCACCCGACGCAGCATAGTCATGCTGCGCCGGGAGGCAGCCAGGTCGTCCGCCCAGACGGGGGCCCCGTATAGGGCCACCGACTGGACCATTGCCACATAGAGGCGACGAACTCGGCCCGCCGGGCCCCCCAGGTTGGGCAGGATCCGGCCCAGAGCCGCAACCATCCTTTCCAACCGGGGGACCAGGCAGCGGAAATGCTTCTCGAAACGCCAGTGGCTATCGAGGATCAGCCCCAGATACCTGATCTGGGGCTTCACCTCGATGTCAGCCCCACCCACCCGAATCAGAGGGGGTGGCGGATCCTGCCGAGGTGAATGAAACGCAATCACCTCGGTCTTATGGACCGCCACCGTCATCCCCATCCCCCTGATCCGGTCGACGACGCGTTGCGACCCCTCCTCCGCGCGACGCAGGGCCCTCCCCCAGTGCGCCCCGACGGCCAGCACCAGTGTGTCATCCGCATAACACACCGTGCTGACGCCGTCGGGGAGGCCGGCCCGCAACACCGAGTCGTACGCGATGTTCCACAGGAGTGGCCCGAGGACCGACCCCTGCGGAACACCGCAGTACACCTCCCTCCGCATATCACCATCCCGGCCCGGATACTCGATCCACCTGCCGCGGAGATAATCCCCGACGACCGCCCTGAGACAAGGGGGGACTCGATGATATTCGAGTCCCCTCCTTATCTCTTCCCAGGGGAGGGTGTTAAAGGCATTGGCAATATCCAAGGATATTGCCAATGCCACCCCTCCCCGGGAGACGGCCGCCTCCGAGAGGGCCCTCACACGACCTATCGCGTCGATAGTCGATCGGCCCCCCCGGAAACCGAACTGGCAGTCGGCCAGACCGGGATCACCCCGCGACAGGTGCTCGACGAGGCGGGCAGCAATCACACGCTCGAAGAGCTTGCCCACCTCGTCGAGGAGACAAATGGGCCGGTATGCGGAGGGAGACTCCGCGGGCCGACCCTCCTTCCGGAGGAGGACCATCCTCGCCACCTTCCAACTGGGGGGGAATCGCCCGTCCCTCAGGCAGCGGTCGAACAACCGCCTGAGGTCGGCCCCAAGGACGCCCTGGGTCAAGACCCAAACCCGGCCGGGCACACCATCCGGACCCGGGGCCGTGTTACGAACCCCGAGCCGTCTGATGGCCGCTGCCAGCTCCTCCTGCGTGACCCCCAGCTCGGCCGTCCACTCCACTGGGACAGCCGCCGCCGCCGGAGGACGCGGTCCCCTCTCCCCAATTGGGAAGAGTGTATTGACCACGTCCTCCAGCAGCCGGGGGTCAAGACCCTCGGTGACGGGGGGCGCCCACGGGCGGAGCTTATTCAGCACCACCTTATATGGGCGCCCCCATGGATCGTCATCAAGGGTCTGGAGGAGCTCCTTCCATGCCTGGGTCTTGGCCCGTTTGATGGCGACCTGCAGAGCAACCCGCGCCACGCGGTATGCTCCATACAGGTCATCAGCTGCCCTCGCTCGCGCCACGCCGTCGTCTGTACGTTGACGACGGCGCGCGCGGGTGTACTGGCGTCGGGCGCGGACAGTCGCGACTCGCAACTCCGCGATCGCGTCCGACCACCAGTACACCGCCCGGCGAGGAGAAGCCCGCCCGACCCGAGGCATCGCCGCGTCGCAAATACCCGCGACCAATGCTCCGAGCCGGGCGACCTCCCCCTCTATGCTCGGCAACTCGGCCGCTCCCTGCGGCCAAGTTGCAGCGAGGGCAGCTGCCATCAGGGCGTCCTTGTCCAGGCGCCGAAGCGCCCAGCGGCGTGGTGGGGTGCCACGCAGGCGGCCGTGTCGGGATGCACTCGCGGCGGCAGAGACCTCCATCCGGATGTACCGGTGATCGGAGAGTGTCTCTGCCCCCGCGACCACGTGCCAACCCGACACCATGCGCACGGCGTTGGGGGTCGCGAATCCAACATCCACGATGGACCCCCCATATCGCCGCACGCATGTGTTCTCCGACCCCCGGTTCAATACCCGGAGGTCGAGCCCCGCCGCCCAATCGCCCAGGATCCCGCCGCGAACGGAGGTCCTGGGGGATCCCCAAGCCACCGACTTGGCATTAAAATCCCCCAGGACCAGCACCGGCCGGGCCGCGTAGCGCTGCACGCATGCCGCGACCTCGGCCAAGTACAGCTCGAACGCAGCGTGACCGCTACGGGGCGAAATGTAGCACCCCACCACAGCGACTCCCCCCCAGTCCACGGCGACGAATCCCCGACCGCGCTCCAACAAGGAGAACGGTGGGGACCCGTCGCCCCCTCCCCATACCGTCGCCACCAAGCCGTCCGCGTCGCCCACCCAATGAGGGTGATCAGGGACGCGGTACGGCTCGGCGGCGACCGCCAGGCCAACCCCCCACTCCGCGAGGACTTGGGACATCAAGTCCTGTGCCGCGCGGCAGTGGTTGAGGTTGGCCTGGAGGAGGAGGCGGGGCGGCATTAATTAATGGCCGCGCCAGCCTCCTCCCGGCCGTCCGTCCCCGTAGCACCGTCCACCTCCATGGAGGACGATGCCACCGCCCTCGGCACCGGAGCCGGTGCAGCCCGCCTCTTCCTCTCCTTCCGGGAGGGGGGGGAGCACTTCTTGCTCCCCACCCTGTGATCGGCTGGCCTCCCCATGTCCGCACACAGCGGGCAGTGGGGGGCCGCCGAGCACTGGCTCGCACGGTGCTCTTTGGCACCGCAGCGGTAACACTGACCGCTGCGGTCCACCGGCGAGGTGCACCACTGCCTCACGTGCCCCAATTCGAGGCAGCGGTGACACTGGAGCGGGCGCGGCGCGAGGATTTCCACTCGCGCCGAAACCCACCCCACCAACACCCTCCCGGATTCCGCCACCTTACGGGCGGCGGAGAGGGGGCACCGGGCCCACACCGACCCGAGGCCGGAGGGCGACCTGCGGATCTCTCCGATCCGCACGTCCTCCACAGGACAGTCCCCCGCCCTCGCAAGGGCACGGGACACATCCTGTGCGCTGACCGAGTCGTCCAGCCCACAAATGCGCATCTCCGTGCGCTTCGTGGGCCGGGCGACCCGGACACCTCGCTCGCCCAGCTGCTCCCGGAGCCTCTGGGCGAGACGATCCGCCTTCGCGCCGCCTTCTGCACCGGGGATCTCCAGCAAGAGACCCCCGGTCACGGCCCTCTTCGCCCTCACGGAGGCGATGCCCAGCTCTTCCAGGGAGATATTCTCCCTGGCGAGCCGCATCGCCTCCGCGAGGGTCAGGTCGCCCCCCTGCGCAACGGTCAGCGTCACCGCTGCCGTTTTTGGGGGACGACCTGGTCGTGCCTTCCCGACCTTCGCGGCCTTTACCTTGGCCGCCGGCGGCGGAGGCGGAGGCTGCGGTTGCGAGGCCTTCCTCGCCGCCCGCTTCGCCTTCCGCCCCACCACCCGAGGACGCGACCACCGCGACCACGGGTACACCACCCCCCTTGGGGGTCGCGACCCGGGGCCCTGGTGCCGCAACGCTGGGCGGAGCCTTCACTCCGCCCTTCTTTGCCTTCCCCGACTGTACCGGAACAGGTCGGGGAGGCACCGCCTTCCTGCTGACCGCTCTTCCGGCGAGGAGCTCCTCCCGGAAGGCGGCCAGCTTGCCATCAATCATGTCCCCAATCCTCCTCAGAAGATCGTCTTCTGAGGAGGACGGGGACTTCTTCACGGGCGGAGTGCGGGTGGAGGGGCCCGCGGTGCCCCGCACCACTGCCGCCGCACTCCGCTTATGTACCTCCGCCGAGGGACGCGGCGGTGGAGGAGGAGGGAGGATGGGAGGGAGGGCCGCGCTGTTCCACAGCGCCTCTGCCCTCCTCCTCCCCTGTCGCTCCTCCTCCAACAGGAGCTGCAGACGGGCGTTCCGCCCTCTGAGCTCCCGCGCCGCCTCCCTCATTTCCTCCGCCGCGGCCTTCAGGGCCTCCGCGCCACCGCTTTTCTGCCCCTTAAAGGCGCAGGCAGCGGCGACTTTCTCCACCCGCCTCAGGGACGAGGAGATCCTCTCCGATATCTCCTCGGTCACCTCGTCCCTGAGGCAACTCAGCCTCACCGACGGGCTCATCGCCCCGCCCACCTCGACGACGGCCTGCCCCGTCCTCTTCCTCTTAGAGCCTATGTGGCTCGTGCTGGAGGAGAAGGACGAGACCGACGCCGTCTCGTCGTCCTCCTCCACCCTCCACGAAGCCGGACCTGGCGCTGAGTGGGGCGCGAGCGCCGCCACCCTAACCCCAACCCCGTCTCCGTCCTCCCCAACCGACAAAACCCGCCCCATCCCCATTTTATTTTCTGTGTCCATAATAGTCCCACGAGATGGTCGGAAATAAAGGTCCACCCGGGCAGAGCCGCCTTACCCGGGTAAGCCTAATACTCCGGGGGTTCGGCAGGTTCCCCGGAGGTGGTCGCTTGGGATTGGGCCTTCTCCCCCAACCATGCATCCCATCGCCGCGCACCATAGCTTAAGATTGGAGGGCGATTTTATAGAGTCGCCATACTCGTGGCCCAGGCGGTTAAGCCAAGACCCCCGTTCCTCCTGCCGTCACGTACCACTCACAAAACCAATACGGAATTGTGAATGGGTCGTTGTGACGACCAACAGGAGGCTTACGGTGTGTGTATGACTCGGGTACCCCGGGTTCGTTAAGCCCGTACTGCAGCTGAAAGGCTGGCAGCCCCTGAGGGAATCCCAGACTTAACTTGCGTTATCCTCTAAAATATTGATCGAAACCAGGTTTAGTCGACTGTTTCAGTGTGGTACCACATTACTACGTGATCCAAACCAGAAAGAACCCAGGATCTGTTCAACGTGTATGTGAAGTGTGCGAAAGTATGAGTCTGATGAGGGCAAATCCCAGACCTATCGCAGACCTAAAATGCGTTATCCTCTAAAATATTTATCAAGACCAGGTTTAATTGATTGTTTCAGTGTGGACCCACATTACTACGTGATCCAAACCAGAAAAAACCCAGGATCCGTTCAACAAGTATGTGAAGAATGCGAAAGTATGTGTCTGATGAGTGAAAATCCCAGACCTAACCTAGACCTAACATGCGTTATCCTCTAAAATATTGATCCAAACCAGGTTTAATGGACTGTTTCAGTGTGGTACCACATTACTAAGTGATCCAAACCAGAAAATAACCCAGGATCTGTTCAACGAGTATGTGAAGTGTGCGAAAGTATGAGCCTGATGAGGGCAAATCCTAGACTTAACCCAAACCTAACATGCGTTATCCTCTAAAATATTTATCAAGACCAGGTTTAATTGATTGTTTCAGTGTGGACCCACATTACTACGTGATCCAAACCAGAAAAAACCCAGGATCCGTTCAACAAGTATGTGAAGAATGCGAAAGTATGTGTCTGATGAGTGAAAATCCCAGACCTAACCTAGACCTAACTTGCGTTATCCTCTAAAATATTGATCGAAACCAGGTTTAGTCGACTGTTTCAGTGTGGTACCACATTACTACGTGAACCAAACCAGAAAAAACCCAGGATCCGTTCAACAAGTAAGTTAAAACTGCGACAGTATGACCCTTATGAGAGCAAATCCCAGACCTAACCTAGACCTGACATGCGTTGTCCTCTAAAATATTGATGAAAGCCAGGTTTAATTGACTGTCTCAGTGTTGTACTTCATTACTACGTGATGCAATCCAGAAAAAGCCCAGGATCTAGCCATCAAGTATGACAAATATGCGAAAGAATGAGCCTGATGGGAGCAAATCCCAGACCTAACCTAGACCTAACATGAATTATTCTCTAAAATATTGATCGAAACCAGGTTTAATTGACTGTTTCAGTGTTGTACTTCATTACTACGTGATGCAATCCAGAAAAAGCCCAGGATCTAGCCATCAAGTATGAGAAATATGCGAAAGAATGAGCCCGATGAGAGCAAATCGCAGACCTAACCTAGACCTAACATGAATTATTCTCTAAAATATTGATCAAAACCAGGTTTAATTGACTGTTTCAGTGTGGTACCACATTACTACGTGATCCAATCCAGAAATAGCCCAGGATCCAGCCATGAAGTATGAGAAATATGCGAAAGCATGAGCCTGATGTGGGCAAATCCTAGACCTAACCCAGACCTAACATGCGTTATCCTCTAAAATATTGATCGCAACCAGGTTTAATGGACTGTTTCAGTGTGGTGCCACACTACTACGTGATCCAAACCAGAAAAAACCCAGGATCTGTTCAACAAGTATGTGAAAAATGCGAAAGTATGAGTCTGATGTGGTCAAATCCCAGACCTGTCCCAGACTTAACTTGCGTTATCCTCTAAAATATTGATCGAAACCAGGTTTAATCGACTGTTTCAGCGTGGTACCACATTACTATGTGATACAATCCAGAAACAGCCCAGGATCTAGCCATCAAGTATGAGAAATATGCGAAAGAATGAGCCCGATGAGAGCAAATCGCAGACCTAACCTAGACCTAACATGAATTATTCTCTAAAATATTGATCAAAACCAGGTTTAATTGACTGTTTCAGTGTGGTACCACATTACTACGTGATCCAATCCAGAAATAGCCCAGGATCCAGCCATGAAGTATGAGAAATATGCGAAAGCATGAGCCTGATGTGGGCAAATCCTAGACCTAACCCAGACCTAACATGCGTTATCCTCTAAAATATTGATCGCAACCAGGTTTAATGGACTGTTTCAGTGTGGTACCACACTACTACGTGATCCAAACCAGAAAAAACCCAGGATCTGTTCAACAAGTATGTGAAAAATGCGAAAGTATGAGTCTGATGTGGTCAAATCCCAGACCTGTCCCAGACTTAACTTGCGTTATCCTCTAAAATATTGATCGAAACCAGGTTTAATCGACTGTTTCAGCGTGGTACCACATTACTATGTGATACAATCCAGAAACAGCCCAGGATCTAGCCATGAAGTATGAGTAATATGCGAAAGAATGAGCCTGATAAGAGTAAATCCCAGACCTAACCTAGACCTGACATGCGTTGTCCTCTAAAATATTGATGAAAGCCAGGTTTAATTGACTGTTTCAGCGTTGTACTTCATTACTACGTGATGCAATCCAGAAAAAGCCGAGGATCTAGCCATCAAGTATGAGAAATATGCGAAAGAATGAGCCTGATGAGAGCAAATCCCTGACCTAACCTAGACCTAACATGCGTTATCCTCTAAAATATTGATCGCAACCAGGTTTAATGGACTGTTTCAGTGTGGTACCACACTACTACGTGATCCAAACCAGAAAAAACCCAGGATCTGTTCAACAAGTATGTGAAAAATGCGAAAGTATGAGTCTGATGTGGTCAAATCCCAGACCTGTCCCAGACTTAACTTGCGTTATCCTCTAAAATATTGATCGAAACCAGGTTTAATCGACTGTTTCAGCGTGGTACCACATTACTATGTGATACAATCCAGAAACAGCCCAGGATCTAGCCATGAAGTATGAGTAATATGCGAAAGAATGAGCCTGATAAGAGTAAATCCCAGACCTAACCTAGACCTGACATGCGTTGTCCTCTAAAATATTGATGGAAACCTGGTTTAATTGACTGTTTCAGCGTTGTACTTCATTACTACGTGATGCAATCCAGAAAAAGCCGAGGATCTAGCCATCAAGTATGAGAAATATGCGAAAGAATGAGCCTGATGAGAGCAAATCCCTGACCTAACCTAGACCTAACATGAATTATTCTCTAAAATATTGATCAAAACCAGGTTTAATTGACTGTTTCAGTGTGGTACCACATTACTATGTGATCCAATCCAGAAATAGCCCAGGATCCAGCCATGAAGTATGAGAAATATGCGAAAGGAGGAGCCTGATGAGGGCAAATCCTAGACCTAACACAGACCTAACATGCGTTATCCTCTAAAGTATTTATCAAGACCAGGTTTAATTGAATGTTGCAGTGTGGTACCACATTACTACGTGATCCAAACCAGAGAAAACCCAGGATCTGTTCAACAAGTATGTGAAAAACGCGAAAGTATGAGCCTGATGAGGGCAAATCCCAGACCTATCCCAGACCTAACTTGCGTTATCCTCTAAAATATTGATCGAAACCAGGTTTAATTGACTGTTTCAGCGTGGTACCACATTATTACGTGATACAATCCAGAAATAGCCCAGGATCTAGCCATGAAGTATGAGAAATATGCGAAAGTATGAGCCTGACGAGGGCAAATCCTAGACCTAACCCAGACCTAACATGCGTTATCCTCTAAAATATTTATCAAGACCAGGTTTAATTGATTGTTTCTGTGTGGTCCCACATTACTACGTGATCCAAACCAGAAAAAACCCAGGATTCGTTCAACAAGTATGAGAAGAATGTGAAAGTATGAGTCTGATGAGTGAAAATCCCAGGCCTAACCTAGACCTAACATGCGTTATCCTCCAAATATTGATCGAAACCAGGTTTAATCGACTGTTTCAGTGTGGTACCACATTACTACGTGATCCAAACCAGAAAAAACCCAGGATCTGTTCAACGAGTATGTAATGTGTGCGAAAGTATGAGTCTGATGAGGTCAAATCCCAGACCAATCCCAGACTTAACTTGCGTTATCCTCTAAAATATTGATCGAAACCAGGTTTAGTCGACTGTTTCAGTGTGGTACCACATTACTACGTGATCCAAACCAGAAAAAATCCAGGATCCGTTCAACAAGTATGTGAAGAATGCGAAAGTATGAGCCTGATGAGTGAAAATCCCAGGCCTAACCTAGACCTAACATGCGTTATCCTCTAAAATATTGATCGAAACCTGGTTTAATCGACTGTTTCAGTGTGGTTCCACATTACTATGTGATCCAAACCAGAAAATAACCCAGGATCTGTTCAACGAGTATGTGATGTGTGCGAAAGTATGAGTCTGATGAGGTCAAATCCCAGACCAATCCCAGACTTAACTTGCGTTATCCTCTAAAATATTGATCGAAACCAGGTTTAGTCGACTGTTTCAGTGTGGTACCACATTACTACGTGATCCAAACCAGAAAGAACCCAGGATCTGTTCAACGAGTATGTGAAGTGTGCGAAAGTATGAGTCTGATGAGGGCAAATCCCAGACCTATCGCAGACCTAAAATGCGTTATCCTCTAAAATATTTATCAAGACCAGGTTTAATTGATTGTTTCAGTGTGGACCCACATTACTACGTGATCCAAACCAGAAAAAACCCAGGATCCGTTCAACAAGTATGTGAAGAATGCGAAAGTATGTGTCTGATGAGTGAAAATCCCAGACCTAACCTAGACCTAACATGCGTTATCCTCTAAAATATTGATCCAAACCAGGTTTAATGGACTGTTTCAGTGTGGTACCACATTACTAAGTGATCCAAACCAGAAAATAACCCAGGATCTGTTCAACGAGTATGTGAAGTGTGCGAAAGTATGAGCCTGATGAGGGCAAATCCTAGACTTAACCCAAACCTAACATGCGTTATCCTCTAAAATATTTATCAAGACCAGGTTTAATTGATTGTTTCAGTGTGGACCCACATTACTACGTGATCCAAACCAGAAAAAACCCAGGATCCGTTCAACAAGTATGTGAAGAATGCGAAAGTATGAGTCTGATGTGTTACGAGCCAGGGCCGTGCAGCGCGCGTGGCCTGCGAGTGCGAGAGAGAGTATGGAATACGGTATCAATTTGTTAGTTAGGTACACGGACGAACCCGATGCGAAATCGGGGAGCCGCTAGGATAGTTGATAACGAGGACGAACCTGATGCGAAATCAGGGAGCCTCTGGGGTGGAGTCACGTACGGACGCACCTGGTGCGAAACCAGGGAGCCGTAGGAGGGTGAAACGTCGTGAACGAACCCGATGCGAAATCGGGGAGTCACTAGGATTGTTGATAACGACGCAGACGAACCCAATGCGAAATCGGGGAGCTGCTAGGAGGTTGGAAGAAACGCAGACGAACTCAATGCGAAATCGAGGAGCTGCTGGGAGGTTGGATAAATCACAGACGAACCTGATGCGAAATCAGGGAGCTGTAGGATGCGGACGAACCTCTTGCGAAATCGGGGAGCCGCTAGGATGGTAATAGATTGCGTGGACGAACTCGATGCGTAATCGAGGAGCCACTAGGTTGTAAGAGGTTGTATTTGGATTTGGGGATGTGTTAATTGAACTCGTAACTGTGAATTATTAAATATAATATAACCCGAGCGGTAAGGTTATATTATTATGGGAACGTTTAACTAATAATAATCGCTTTATATAATTGTGGGTTAAAGAAGTTGGGTAACTCTGATTTGATAATAAAAGTAGATATATTCTTAAATCAACAAATAAAATACAATTGTTTCGTGTATCTTATGTCGCGATCAAAGAATGAGTATATTTACCTAAAATGACCTTGCACGGTGTTGACGCACTGGCGATGCGGGGGTATGTCAGTTGGAAATAAAGGCCGCAATAGAATTTATGCCGGTTCACGGATTCTATATGGTTTGATACTAAAGGGTACGGTAGCCCGATCTCGCAAGATACAACTGACTATCAAATCGTATACGCGTGACAAGAGACGTGACGTTGACTCTAACGTGACGGTACGATTATGATCCCCCGAGTAATGAAATCACAGGGTTTATATACCAAAAAATCTGTGTGGGGCGGATTCAAAAGTACGTTAGAAATCACCGTGTGCACTATTCTCCGAATTGTATTAATTAACGGGCTGCTCTATTCCCCGAATTGTATTAATTAACGGGCTGCTGCATCGCGACGGAAGTGACCCCCATTTCAAAGGTTAGATAAGTAGCAGGGCGATTTCATAATGCACGCAAGTGACAAGAAAAATTTGAGGAACGAAACGTTCGACATACGTAACATCTCCCCCCCCCAAGATGAAACATCGCGTTATGCGTGATGCTTTCATATTAGACGGAAAGCGCCCTGTTACTTATTTACAAAAGAAAATAATAAAAGTCGCGAAAAGTAGAATAATTGAAAGCTAAATGTGTCGGGGTGTGTAGTATCATGTTGTGGTGTGTACTTATCGATACTGGTGCGTTGTGTTCTGGGTTTAAACCTTGGGCACGACGTAGCCCACCTCCAACCAGTGCTCGGCCACGTTCACAGGTGGCTGCCCCTGTAGTCGGTCCAGGTGGAGATCGGCAACGACTCCGTCTTCCGCGTTACCGATCCGGGATATTCGGCCTCTTCGAAGTAATGTTACGGATTGTAGTTATGTGTGAAATCAAGTCCTGTAAATAGTCTCCATATGATTTTAATTTTTCTTTATCTGGGAAGGAACTGGGTTCTCGAGCTACTTTTCCAAAAATTAACTCGTATGGTGTGAAATTTGTTGCTTCGTGAACGGATGTGTTATATGAGAACATTGCAAAAGGAATTAATAAATCCCAATCTTCGTAGTTATCCATGTAATGTTTGAGGTATTCAGTGAGCACGATGTGACTTCTTTCCAATGATCCATTAGTTTGTGGTCTGTATCCGGAAGTTGTTATTTGTTTAATTTTAAAAATTTCTGCCAAATTCGTCATTAAATTTCCAATGAAACTAGTTCCTTTATCTGTTAATATTGCGCGAGGTGTACCGTAGATTGCGATAAAGTGTCGTGCGAAGGCATCTGCAATGGTCGCGGCTCGAATATTAGGTATTGCAACTGCCACACAGTATTTCGTCAGATTGTCCTGTATGGTAAGAATATGTCTATTTCCATTAGGCGTGATTGGAAGAGGTCCCACGGTGTCCAGTGATATTTTGTCAAATGCATCCAGCGGTGTGTCGGTGATCAACATGGGTTGGCGAGTCTTTGCTCGAACTAATTTTTGTTCTTGGCAACTTTGGCATGTCCTGATGTACTCTTGAATTTCGTTGCGCATTTTTGGCCAATGGAATTTTGATCGAATGCGTTTGTACGTTTTTGTTATCCCTTTATGCCCTCCAATTAAACTATCATGGGCTTCGCGAATTATGTCCAATCTATCCGATTCAGACGGTGTGGTGATAGCGCAGCTGCATAGAGTAATTTGTTGATCTGTTTCGGTAAAAACTTCTTCTAATATTTTGTAAAATTTGTTAGCTGGTAATTTGTGTAAATCTCCTGTTACAGAGATTCGAAAGGAATTTATTTGATTTTGGTCCAGGGTATGTCTGAGAGTCTTTAACCCATGGGATACATCTTTTGCCGTAATATTGTCGTAAAAATTGTCAGAAATTACTATACTGAAGGTTTTAAACAATCCATTGTCTGAAGTCAATACGTGTCCCTTTTTCGGTTGCGCTGCCAAAAGATCCGGTTTATTAATTATTTCGGTGTCCAGTAATACTTTTCCTACGGTGGATATTAGGTTGCAATCTGCTGATATGAAGTGCGCGTAATGTCCGTTTTCCGCAGCGAGGGTGTTCGAAGAAACAGTTATTTTATAAGATTGTTTTGACGCAGTGTATCGGTGCTCGTTTTCGTCGGTTAAAACATCTGTGTCGGATGCGTATGGTAGGTAAGGGTCAGGCGTGTGGTCAAAGGCGTCAGGTAGCCGTTCTGCACTTGCTTCGGTTGCAACCCTTGCAGGTGGATGAATTATGGCTGGTTGTAAAATTTCGTCTGTAACATGCGGTGTTACCTGTGGAGTACTGAATACATTTTTACGAGGATTTTCCATAATTGTATTTTCATTATTGGTAATTTCAAGTGGTTCTTCAAAGGACATTAGGTCATCGGGTAAATTGTTATCTTCCTCCGGTAGTGTGTTCCTTGTGGAGTTTGCTGCTGGCAGTAAGTTGTTTATGATTTCCTGAGATTCGTCTGGCAATGTTACTTCGTGCGATAAGCTGGGTAGAGTTCGGTGTCTAGCTATTATCGGCGAGTGTTGAATTTTTCCATAAGAGGGGCCTTGTTCTTCGTCCGAGCTACTACTAGCCTCCCGGTATTTGGGTCGGTTTTCCCTATCTCGACGTAACTGTTGTATACGGTGACCTATGAATTGCTTATCGGTAGTCGGTGGTACTTGGGCCCGGAAGTCGGGATCGTCCTTTGACTCCCGCGGAATGAGCGGTAGACAGACTGATGGAGGGTTGCGCGATAACGCGTCCGCGTTCATGTTCGTTTTTCCACACTTGTGGATAACCTGATACTCGTATTCCGAAAGTCGTAATTTCCATTTTATTAGCCTGGAGGTCGGGTCCTTAACTGAATGTAGCCAGACTAAGGGACGGTGATCTGTGACAAGGGTGAATTTTGTTCCATAAATATAGGGTCGGAAATACTTTACTGCGTAAACCATTGCGAGACATTCCTTCTCTGTTGCCGAATAATTCTTTTCAGGTTTATTAAGGCTTCGAGATGCATATGCTATCGGTAAATCCTTTCCTATTTCCCCCTGGCTAAGTACAGCTCCTATGGCGTATTCGGATGCGTCTGTAGTCACGATGAAGGGTTTGGTGAAATCCGGATACTGCAATATAGGTTGTTGACAAAGTTCTTTACGTAATTGATTAAAACTTTGATCTTGTTCTTCTGTCCATTTAAATTTAATGCCCTTTCCTAGTAAATTGATCAATGGTTTTGACTTCACGGTGAAATCTGGTATAAATCTTCTGTAATATCCTGCTAAGCCCAAGAATTGTTGAATATTCTTCTGCGTTTTCGGTGTGGGAAAGTCTTGCACAGCTTTTAATTTTCTTGGATCCGGTCTTACCCCCTTTTCGGAAATTATATGTCCTAAATATGCAACTTCTTTGCGTAGAAATTCGCATTTGTCAGTTTGAAGGGTTAAGCCCTGTTCCCGAAGGCGGTTCAATAATTTTTTAACTTTGATATTATGTTCTTGCAATGATGAAGCGTAAACGACAATGTCGTCCAGGTAAACGAAGAGGTCTGTTCCTTGTAATCCGGTGAGAACTTGATCCATGAGGCGTTGAAATGTAGGTGGAGCGTTCTTTAAGCCAAAAGGCATTCTTGAAAATTCGTAATGTCCATGCGGTGTGGTGAATGCTGTTTTTTGCTTATCCCTTGGATTCATTTCTATCTGGTGAAATCCACTGGCGAGATCAAAAACGGAAAAATATTTTGCTCCTCCTAATCGGTCCAAAATTTCTGTGATTTGTGGTAATGGATATTTGTCGGAGATTGTCTTTTCGTTTAATGCGCGAAAGTCTATTGCCATGCGCCAACGTTTGTTTCCCTGTGAGTCAGCTTTCTTCGGTACGATCCATAAAGGTGAGTTGTAGGGTGATTTTGACGGAGTAATTATGCCTTGTGATAATAATGCGCTAACCTGTTTTTGTATTTCGTCCTGATGCACAAGCGGATATCGATATTGTCTTGTGTTTACTGGTATTTCGTCTATGGTGTGAATCGAATGATTAAAATCAGCTGCTTTTCCTAATTTGTCTCCAAGCAGAAAAAATCGGTCTGGAAATTCTTTTATTAAATCAGTGACGGATGCTCGTTCTTCCCTGTTTAAATGATTGGTATTTAGTGTATTTACGAGTTTTTCTATCCTATCTTCGGTGGTCCTGAATTTTGTTGGCTGTTCTGCATATGAGCAAAGGTCTTCGTCCGATGTGCTTAGAAAATCGTACGGTTCTATTATCTGTGGTTCTATCTCCACGTCGAGGTCTTCGCTGCTGGTGTTCGTTGCTAAGACGTGACATTTTCCGTTGTTATTTGTTACAGCTGCTTCCCCTACGTACAGTTGATCGTGAGTTTTAATACGTGGTAAATATCCTTCCTTTACTGTCGGGTTTGCTATTTTTACCGCGATTTGTTGTATCGTACGAGCTTCGAGCCTGTGTTTAGTCGGAGTTTGCGAGTTTAAAGATGAAAACAAATCATTGCGGTTTGAAAAACGTAATGGTCTAATAGGTTTGTCCCTTAATACCATGGTCCCATGATAATAAGAAATTTCGGCACCCTCTTGCATTAAAAATGGGCTTCCGATGAGTCCATCAGCGTCTATTGCAAGAGTTCTTACTATATAGAAAAATGCGGGTGTATCGTGAATATGGAGAATTGTGGTTCCTAACGTGTAAATTGGAGTTGTGGTTAATCCTGTTATTTCTATTTCTTCGCGAGAATTTATTATTGCTTTTGTTCCTAAAACATCGAAACGTACTAAGTTGATGGCTGCACCGCAATCGATTAAAAATGTTCCCTTTCCTAATTCCAGTTCTGGGACTTTGGTTTCGAGACGTGGGGCAGGTGTTTCTTTGATAAGGAGTCGTTTTCGAAGTGTACTGTTCTTTGACGACGGGTTTCGTTGCCGCTCATCGTGTCGCCGGTACGGTGAGCGCGATTGAAGTTTAAAGACCCGTTCGATTCGGCTGACGAGTCCCGCGAGTCACGTCGGTTTTTTGGATTACGCGGATTTTTCCTACAGGATTTCCCGTCGTGTCCCGTAGTTTCACAATACCAACAATATAATTTCGGTTCGCGATATCTTTCGGAATTTTTTAATATGGAATAATGATTTCCTTCATCCTTAGGAAAACCGTAAGAACGCCTCGAAGGGGAAATCGAGGGGCTCCTTTGTCGCACGGGCCATGCCGACGCATGTGGTTGTTCCTCTCGATCCTCTTGACCTTCGTATGTTCTAGCATGCCGCCCTCGGTCATAACAACTCGGAGAGCCAGGGTACGACACTTGATTGTCGCGGTGGCGATAATCTTCGGTTCCACGATCCTTTCGTGACCACCGTGCAGGTGATTCGTTCCGGGGCATTTGTCTTCGATTCCTTAGTTTCCTGTCTATATGCAGCACGGCGTCGTAAGCATCTTCAAGAGTCCGTATGTCTCTAAATTGTGCCGACACCTTCCAAGAAATACGATCCGGTAAGCCTTCGATGAAATTTTCCAAAACATCTCGTTCCATCTCCTTGATGAAATCTTCGGCGTTGTCCCGGTATCTTTCTCGAATGGCTCCGCGCGCGCAATAAACCAGGTGACTAGTCCTGTCGACGTACTGTCGCAAACTTTCACCCTCGCGAATACGTAAACTCGCGATGTCTACTTGGAAATACGACAAACTTTTTCCCGGCGCGAATCTCTTTTTTAAATGTTTAATCAATTCGCTAACACTCACGAATTTATGCTCTAAGGTGCACCTTCGTGCGGGACCTATGAGTTTAGTCAGAACAATCGCCAGATAATTGGCTTCCGAACCCTCAGGTATCAATGTTAACCCATCCTCCACACTTTGTGCAAAACGCGATAAAGATGGAGTTTCTCCGTCGAAAGTCGGTATCGTCGATGTAACGTTTTGTATGCATGTCTTTTGTGTCAAAAGTGACATTGAATTTGCAAGCGATAATGTCAAGTTCATAATATCGTTCGACGAAATATTTGCTTGTGAACTTGTCATTTTTAATAATTTATTTTAATTCAACTAGAGAAAACTAGTATATTTAAATCCAATTAACAATGTGTATTAACTAGCGAAAACTAGTATATTCTTAACAACAGTTAACTGGTTGACTTAACTAGCGAAAACTAGTATATCGTCTAAATTCAAGAAGAGTAATTTCAACTTTTCAAGAAACCCAAAAATTACGTAGCGATTCTAAAATAGTTAAATCCCACCGCTGTCACCAGTTTCTGTTACGAGCCAGGGCCGTGCAGCGCGCGTGGCCTGCGAGTGCGAGAGAGAGTATGGAATACGGTATCAATTTGTTAGTTAGGTACACGGACGAACCCGATGCGAAATCGGGGAGCCGCTAGGATAGTTGATAACGAGGACGAACCTGATGCGAAATCAGGGAGCCTCTGGGATGGAGTCACGTACGGACGAACCTGGTGCGAAACCAGGGAGCCGTAGGAGGGTGAAACGTTGTGAACGAACCCGATGCGAAATCGGGGAGTCACTAGGATTGTTGATAACGACGCAGACGAACCCAATGCGAAATCGGGGAGCTGCTAGGAGGTTGGAAGAAACGCAGACGAACTCAATGCGAAATCGAGGAGCTGCTGGGAGGTTGGATAAATCACAGACGAACCTGATGCGAAATCAGGGAGCTGTAGGATGCGGACGAACCTGATGCGAAATCGGGGAGCCGCTAGGATGGTAATAGATTGCGTGGACGAACTCGATGCGTAATCGAAGAGCCACTAGGTTGTAAGAGGTTGTATTTGGATTTGGGGATGTGTTAATTGAACTCGTAACTGTGAATTATTAAATATAATATAACCCGAGCGGTAAGGTTATATTATTATGGGAACGTTTAACTAATAATAATCGCTTTATATAATTGTGGGTTAAAGAAGTTGGGTAACTCTGATTTGATAATAAAAGTAGATATATTCTTAAATCAACAAATAAAATACAATTGTTTCGTGTATCTTATGTCGCGATCAAAGAATGAGTATATTTACCTAAAATGACCTTGCACGGTGTTGACGCACTGGCGATGCGGGGGTATGTCAGTTGGAAATAAAGGCCGCAATAGAATTTATGCCGGTTCACGGATTCTATATGGTTTGATACTAAAGGGTACGGTAGCCCGATCTCGCAAGATACAACTGACTATCAAATCGTATACGCGTGACAAGAGACGTGACGTTGACTCTAACGTGACGGTACGATTATGATCCCCCGAGTAATGAAATCACAGGGTTTATATACCAAAAAATCTGTGTGGGGCGGATTCAAAAGTACGTTAGAAATCACCGTGTGCACTATTCTCCGAATTGTATTAATTAACGGGCTGCTCTATTCCCCGAATTGTATTAATTAACGGGCTGCTGCATCGCGACGGAAGTGACCCCCATTTCAAAGGTTAGATAAGTAGCAGGGCGATTTCATAATGCACGCAAGTGACAAGAAAAATTTGAGGAACGAAACGTTCGACATACGTAACAGATGAGTGAAAATCCCCGGCCTAACCTAGACCTAACATGCGTTATCCTCAAAAATATTGATGGAAACCAGGTTTAGTTGACTGTTTCAGTGTTGTACTTCATTACTACGTGATGCAATCCAGAAATAGCCCAGGATCCAGCCATGAAGTATGAGAAATATGCGAAAGTATGAGCCTGATGAGGGCAAATCCTAGACCTAACCCAGACCTAACATGCGTTATCCTCTAAAATATTTATCAAGACCAGGTTTAATTGAATGTTGCAGTGTGGTACCACATTACTACGTGATCCAAACCAGAGAAAACCCAGGATCTGTTCAACAAGTATGTGAAAAACGCGAAAGTATGAGCCTGATGAGGGCAAATCCCAGACCTATCCCAGACCTAACTTGCGTTATCCTCTAAAATATTTATCAAGACCAGGTTTAATTGATTGTTTCAGTGTGGTCCCACATTACTACGCGATCCAAACCAGAAAAAACCCAGGATCCGTTCAACAAGTATGAGAAGAATGTGAAAGTATGAGTCTGATGAGTGAAAATCCCAGGCCAAACCTAGACCTAACATGCGTTATCCTCTAAAATATTGATCGAAACCAGGTTTAATCGACTGTTTCAGTGTGGTACCACATTACTACGTGATCCAAACCAGAAAAAACCCAGGATCAGTTCAACAAGTATGTGAAGAATGCGAAAGTATGAGTCTGATGAGTGAAAATCCCAGGGCTATCCTAGACCTAACATGCGTTATCCTCTAAAATACTGATCCAAACCAGGTTTAATGGACTGTTTCAGTGTGGTACCACACTACTACGTGATACAAACCAGAAAAAACCCAGGATCTGTTCAACAAGTATGTGAAAACGCGAAAGTATGAGTCTGATGAGTGAAAATCCCAGGCCTAACATAGACCTAACATGAATTATTCTCTAAAATATTGATCAAAACCAGGTTTAATTGACTGTTTCAGTGTGGTACCACATTACTATGTGATCCAATCCAGAAATAGCCCAGGATCCAGCCATGAAGTATGAGAAATATGCGAAAGGAGGAGCCTGATGAGGGCAAATCCTAGACCTAACCCAGACCCAACATGCGTTATCCTCTAAAATATTTATCAAGACCAGGTTTAATTGAATGTTTCAGTGTGGTACCACATTACTACGTGATCCAAACCAGTAAAAACCCAGGATCCGTTCAACAAGTATGTGATGAATGCGAAAGTATGAGTCTGATGAGTGAAAATCCCCGGCCTAACCTAGACCTAACATGCGATATCCTCAAAAATATTGATGGAAACCAGGTTTAATTGACTGTTTCAGTGTTGTACTTCATTACTACGCAATGCAATCCAGAAATTGCCCAGGATCCACCCATGAAGTATGAGAAATATGCGAAAGTATGAGCCTGATGAGGGCAAATCCTAGACCTAACCCAGACCTAACATGCGTTATCCTCTAAAATATTTATCAAGACCAGGTTTAATTGAATGTTGCAGTGTGGTACCACATTACTACGTGATCCAAACCAGTAAAAACCCAGGATCCGTTCAACAAGTATGTGAAGAATGCGAAAGTATGAGTCTGATGAGTGAAAATCCCCGGCCTAACCTAGACCTAACATGCGTTATCCTCAAAAATATTGATCGAAACCAGGTTTAATCGACTGTTTCAGTGTGGTACCACACTACTACGTGACCCAAACCAGAAATAACCCAGGATCTGTTCAACAAGTATGTGAAAAACGCGAAAGTATGAGCCTGATGGGTGCAAATCCCAGACCTATCCCAGACCTAACTTGCGTTATCCTCTAAAATATTGATCGAAACCAGGTTTAATTGACTGTTTCAGCGTGGTACCACATTACTACGTGATACAATCCAGAAATAGCCCAGGATCTAGCCATGAAGTATGAGAAATATGCGAAAGTATGAGCCTGACGAGGGCAAATCCTAGACCTAACCCAGACCTAACATGCGTTATCCTCTAAAATATTTATCAAGACCAGGTTTAATTGATTGTTTCTTTGTGGTCCCACATTACTACGTGATCCAAACCAGAAAAAACCCAGGATCAGTTCAACAAGTATGTGAAGAATGCGAAAGTATGAGTCTGATGAGTGAAAATCCCCGGCCTAACCTAGACCTAACATGCGTTATCCTCAAAAATATTGATCGAAACCAGGTTTAATCGACTGTTTCAGTGTGGTACCACACTACTACGTGATACAAACCAGAAAATAACCCAGGATCTGTTCAACGAGTATGTGATGTGTGCGAAAGTATGAGTCTGATGAGGTCAAATCCCAGACCAATCCCAGACTTAACTTGCGTTATCCTCTAAAATATTGATCGAAACCAGGTTTAGTCGACTGTTTCAGTGTGGTACCACATTACTATGTGATCCAAACCAGAAAATAACCCAGGATCTGTTCAACGAGTATGTGATGTGTGCGAAATTATGAGTCTGATGAGGTCAAATTCCAGACCAATCCCAGACTTAACTTGCGTTATCCTCTAAAATATTGATCGAAACCAGGTTTAGTCGACTGTTTCAGTGTGGTACCACATTACTACGTGATCCAAACCAGAAAAAACCCAGGATCCGTTCAACAAGTATGTGAAGAATGCGAAAGTATGAGCCTGATGAGTGAAAATCCTAGGCCTAACCTAGACCTAACCTGCGTTATCCTCAAAAATATTGATCGAAACCTGGTTTAATCGACTGTTTCAGTGTGGTACCACATTACTATGTGATCCAAACCAGAAAATAACCCAGGATCTGTTCAACGAGTATGTGATGTGTGCGAAAGTATGAGTCTGATGAGGTCAAATCCCAGACCAATCCCAGACTTAACTTGCGTTATCCTCTAAAATATTGATCGAAACCAGGTTTAGTCGACTGTTTCAGTGTGGTACCACATTACTACGTGATCCAAACCAGAAAAAACCCAGGATCTGTTCAGCGAGTATGTGAAGTGTGCGAAAGTATGAGTCTGATGAGGGCAAATCCCAGACCTATCCCAGACCTAAAATGCGTTATCCTCTAAAATATTTATCAAGACCAGGTTTAATTGATTGTTTCAGTGTGGACCCACATTACTACGTGATCCAAACCAGAAAAAAACCCAGGATCCGTTCAACAAGTATGTGAAGAATGCGAAAGTATGAGTCTGATGAGTGAAAATCCCAGACCTAACCTAGACCTAACATGCGTTATCCTCAAAAATATTGATCGAAACCTGGTTTAATCGACTGTTTCAGTGTGGTACCACATTACTATGTGATCCAAACCAGAAAATAACCCAGGATCTGTTCAACGAGTATGTGAAAAACGCGAAAGTATGAGCCTGATGAGGGCAAGTCCAAGACCTATCCCAGACCTAACTTGCGTTGTCCTCTAAGATATTGATGGAAACCAGGTTTAATTGACTGATTCAGTGTTGTAATTCATTACTACGTGATGCAATCCAGAAAAAGCCCAGGATCTAGCCATTAAGTATGAGAAATATGCGAAAGTATGAGCCTGATGAGGGCAAATCCTAGACCTAACCCAGACCTAACATGCGTTATCCTCTAAAATATTTATCAAGACCAGGTTTAATTGAATGTTTCAGTGTGGTACCACATTACTACGTGATGCAATTCAGAAAAAGCCCAGGATCTAGCCATCAAGTTTGAGAAATATGCGAAAGAATGAGCCTGATGAGGGCAAATCCTAGACCTAACCCAGACCTAGCATGCGTTATCCTCTAAAATATTTATCAAGACCAGGTTTTATTGATTGTTTCAGTGTGGTCCCACACTACTACGTGATCCAAACCAGAAAAAACCCAGGATCTGTTCAACAAGTATGTGAAAAACGCGGAAAGTATGAGCCTGATGAGGGCAAATTCCAAACATATCCCAGGCTTAACTTGCGTTATCCTCTAAGATATTGATCGCAAGCAGGTTTAATGGACTGTTTCAGTGTGGTACCACACTACTACGTGATCCAAACCAGAAAAAACCCAGGATCTGATCAACAAGTATGTCAAAAACGCGAACGTATGAGTCTGATGAGGTCAAATCCCAGACCTATCCCAGACTTAACTTGCGTTATCCGCTAAAATACTGACCGAAACCAGGTTTAATCGACTGTTTCAGTGTGGTACCACATTACTACGTGATCCAAACCAGAAAAAACCCAGGATCCGTTCAACAAGTATGTGAAGAATGCGAAAGTATGAGTCTGATGAGTGAAAATCCCCGACATAACCTAGACCTAACATGCGTTATCCTCTAAAATATTGATCCAAAACAGGTTTAATGGACTGTTTCAGTGTGGTACCACACTACTACGTGATCCAAACCAGAAAAAACCCAGGATCTGTTCAACAAGTATGTGAAAAACGCGAAAGGGTGAGCCTGATGAGGGCAAATCCCAGACCTGCCCCAGCCCTAACTTGCGTTGTCCTCTAAGATATTGATGGAAACCAGGTTTAATTGACTGTTTCTGAGTTGTACTTCATTACTACGTGATGCAATCCAGAAAAAGCCCAGGATCTAGCCATCAAGTATGAGAAATATGCGAAAGAATGAGCCTGATGAGAGCAAATCCCAGACCTAACCTAGACCTAACATGAATTATTCTCAAAAATATTGATCGAAACCAGGTTTAATTGACTGTTTCAGTGTGGTCTCACATTACTACGTGATCCAAACCAGAAAAAACCCAGGATCCGTACAACAAGTATGTGAAGAATGCGAAAGTATGAGTCTGATGTGGTCAAATCCCAGACCTATCCCAGACTTAACTTGCGTTATCCTCTAAAATATTGATCGAAACCAAGTTTAATCGACTGTTTCAGCGTGGTACCACATTACTATGTGATACAATCCAGAAACAGCCCAGGATCTAGCCATGAAGTATGACAAATATGCGAAAGTATGAGCCTGATGAGGGCAAATCCTAGACCTAACCCAGACCTAACATGCGTTATCCTCTAAAATATTTATCAAGACCAGGTTTAATTGAATGTTTCAGTGTGGTACCACATTACTACGTGATCCAAACCAGTAAAAACCCAGGATCCGTTCAACAAGTATGTGAAGAATGCGAAAGTATGAGTCTGATGAGTGAAAATCCCCGGCCTAACCTAGACCTAACATGCGTTATCCTCAAAAATATTGATCCAAACCAGGTTTAATGGACTGTTTCAGTGTGGTACCACTTTACTACGTGATCCAAAGCAGAAAAAACCCTCGATCAGGTCAACATGTATGTTAAAACTGCGAAAGTATGACCCTGATGAGAGCAAATCCCAGGCCTAACCTAGACCTAACATGCGTTGTCATCTAAAATATTGATGGAAACCAGGTTTAATTGACTGTTTCAGTGTTGTACTTCATTACTACGTGATGCAATCCAGAAATAGCCCAGGATCCAGCCATGAAGTATGAGAAATATGCGAAAGTATGAGCCTGATGAGGGCAAATCCTAGACCTAACCCAGACCTAACATGCGTTATCCTCTAAAATATTTATCAAGGCCAGGTTTAATTGAATGTTTCAGTGTGGTACCACATTACTACGTGATCCAAACCAGTAAAAACCCAGGATCCGTTCAACAAGTATGTGAAGAATGCGAAAGTATGTGTCTGATTAGTGAAAATCCCCGGCCTAACCTAGACCTAACATGCGTTATCCTCAAAAATATTGATCCAAACCAGGTTTAATGGACTGTTTCAGTGTGGTACCACTTTACTACGTGATCCAAAGCAGAAAAAACCCTCGATCAGGTCAACATGTATGTTAAAACTGCGAAAGTATGACCCTGATGAGGGCAAATCCCAGGCCTAACCTAGACCTTGCATGCGTTATCCTCAAAAATATTGATCGAATCCTGGTTTAATCGACTGTTTCAGTGTGGTACAACATTACTATGTGATCCAAACCAGAAAATAACCCAGGATCTGTTCAACGAGTATGTGAAGTGTGCGAAAGTATGAGTCTGATGAGGGCAAATCCCAGACCTATCCCAGACCTAACATGCGTTATCCTCTAAAATATATATCAAGACCAGGTTTAATTGATTGTTTCGGTGTGGTCCCACATTACTACGTGATCCAAACACAGAAAAAACCCAGGATCCGTTCAACAAGTATGTGAAGAATGCGAAAGTATGAGTCTGATGAGTGAAAATCCCAGGCCTAACCTAGACCTAACATGCGTTATCCTCTAAAATATTGATCCAAGCCTGGTTTAATCGACTGTTTCAGTGTGGTACCACATTACTATGTGATCCAAACCAGAAAAAAACCCGGGATCTGTTCAACGAGTATGTGAAGTGTGCGAAAGTTTGAGTCTGATGAGGGCAAATCCCAGACCTAACCCAGACCTAACTTGCGTTATCCTCTAAAATATTGATCGAAACCAGGTTTAATAGACTGTTTCAGTGTGGTACCACATTACTACGTGATCCAAACCAGAAAAAACCCAGGATCAGTTGAACAAGTATGTGGAAAACGCGATAGTATGAGCCTGATGTGGGCAAATCCCAGGCCTATCTCAGACCTAACTTGCGTTATCCTCTAAAATATTGATCGGAAC